>NC_142800.1:65877929-66039623 GCF_049724085.1 Artemia sp. Qi Xiang Cuo
CAACTCTTCCATTTCAACGAAAGAAATTCAAAATGAACTTTGAAAAATCAAGAAAATGTAAAATCAAGAAAATGTAACTGTGACAAGGTAAAACACAACCAAACACTACTGAAATATTCCAACTCTTGCATTTCAACTAAACAAATTCAAAATGAACTTTTAAAAATCAAGAAAATGTAACTGTGACAAGGTAAAACACAACCAAACACTACTGAAATATTCCAACACTTGCATTTCAACGAAAGAAATTCAAAATGAACTTTGAAAAATCAATAAAATGTAATTGTGACAAGGTAAATCACAAACAAACATTACTGAAATATTCCAAATCTTGCATTTCAACGAAAGAAATTCAAAATGAACTTTGAAAAAACAAGAAAATGTATCTGTGACAAGGTAAACCACAACCAAACACTACTGAAATATTACACATATATCATTTAAATAAAAGAAATTCTAATATTTAATTTAAAAATGTAGAAAGTGTAACTGTGATATGGTAAACCACAGCAAAACACTACTGAAATATTCCAACTCTTGAATTTCAATGAAAGAAATTCAAAATGAACTTTTAAAAAATCAATAAAATTTAACTTTGACAAGGTAAACCACAACCAAACACTACTGAAATATTCCAACTATTGCATTTCAACTAAACAAATTAAAAATGAACTTTGAAAAAACAATAAAATATAACTGTGACAAGGTAAACCAAAAACAAACACTTCTGAAATAGTCCAACTCTTTCATTTCAACGAAAGAAATTCAGAATGATCTTTGAAAAATCAAGAAACTGTAACTGTTATAAGGTAAACCACACCCAGACACTACTGAAATATTCCAACTCTTGCATTTCAACGAAAGAAATTCAAAATGAACTTTGAAAAATCAATAAAATTCAACTTTGACAAGGTAAACCACAACCAAACACTACTGAAATATTCCAACTCTTGCATTTCAACGAAAGAAATTCAAAATGAACTTTGAAAAATAAAGAAAATGTAACTGTTAAAATGTAAACCACAACCAAACACAACTGAAATATTCCAACTCTTGCTTTTCAAATAAATAAATTCAAAAATAAATATTAATAATCAATAATATTTAAATGTTACAATTTAAAACAAAAAACAACACTACTTAAATATTCCAGCTCTTGCATTTAAAGTAAAGAAAATCACAATGAACTTTGAAAAATCAATAAAATTTAACTGTGACAAGTTAAACCTCAAACAACCTCTACTGAAATAGTACTAATCTGGCATTTAAGCGAAAGAAATTCAAAATGAACTTTGAAAAATCAAGAAAATGTAACTGTGATAAGTTAAACCACTGTCAAACACTACTGAAATATTCCAACTCTTGCATTTCATCGAAAGAAATTCAAAATGAAACATTAAAAATCAAGAAAATGTAAATGTTATAAGGTAAACAACAAACAAACACTACTGAATTATTCCAACTCTTGCATTTCAGCGAAAGAAATTAAAAATGAACTTTGAAAAATCAAGAAAATGTAACAGTGACAAGGTAAACCACAACCAAAAACTACTGAAATATTCAAACTCTTTCATTTCAACTAAATAAATTAAAAATGAACTTTGCAAAATAATGAAAAATGTAACTGTGACAAGGTAAAACTGAGTCTCTCAATCCCTGTAAAGCTCTTTTAAAAGATACAAAAACTACTCATTTAACACAAAAAATTTCGTGTTTAATGACCACCAAGTAAAGAAAAAACCACACGTAATCAGCAAACTGAGTCTCTCAAACCCCTAAAATCTCTTTTAAAATATACAAAAACTACTTATTTAACACAAAAATTTTTTTTTTAATGACAATCAAGTAAATAAAAACCACACGCAATCAGGCAACTGAGTCTCTCAAACCCCTTAAATCTCTTTTAAAATATACAAAAACTACTTATTTAACAAAAAAATTTCTTTTTTAATGACCATCAAGTAAAGAAAAACCACACGGAATGCGGCAACTGAGTCTCTCAATACCCGTAAAGCTCTTTTAAAAGATACAAAAACTACTTATTTAACACAAAAATTTAGTTTTTAATGACCACCAAGTAAAGTAAAACCACACGGAATACGGTAACTGAGTCTCTCAATCCCCTTAAACCTCTTTTAAAAGATACAAAAACAACTTCTTTACAACATTATTTTCGTTTTTATTGACCATCAAGTAAGGAAAAACCACACGGAATCCGGCAACTGAGTCTCTCAATCCCCGTAAAGCTCTTTTAAAAGATACAAAAACTACTTATTTAAGACAAAAATTTCGTTTTTAATGACCACCAAGTAAAGTAAAACCACACGGAATTAGGCAACTGAGTCTCTCAACCCCTGAAAAGCTCTTATAAAAGAAACAAAAACTACTTATTTAACACAAAAATTCATTTTTTTATGAACACCAATTAATGAAAAATCACACTTATTTAGTCAACTGAGTCTCTCAATCACCGTAAAGCTCTTTTAAAAGATACAAAAACTACTGAATAAACATAAAAATTTCGTTTTTATTGATCATCAAGTAAAGAAAAAACACACGGAATCTGGCAACTGAGTCTCTCAATCCCCGTACACCTCTTTTAAAAGATGCAAAAACTACGTATTTACCCGATTAATTTCTTTTTTATCGACCAAAAATAAAACAACATTCTCACGGTAATCTGACACTGAGTCTCTCAAACCCCATAAAGCTCTTTTAAAAGATAGAAAAACTACTTATTTAACAAAAAAATTTCGTTTTTAATGACTAACAAGTAAATAAAAATCACACGGAATTAGGCAACTGAGTCTCTCAAACCCCTTAAAGCTCTTTTAAAATATAAAAAAACTAATAATTTAAGAAACAAAATTCTTTTTTAATGACAATCAATTAAAGAAAAACCACACGGAATTAGTCAACTGAGTCTATCAAACCCTGTAAAGATCTTTTAAAAGATACAACAACTGACCATCAAGTAAAGAAAAACCACACGGAATCAGTCGCCTTAGTCTATATCTCCACTGATCTCACTTTTAAAAGTTACAGAAACGTCTAATATCACATAGTTTTTTAGTTCTTAATGACTATCACGTACAAAACCCACCGACTGAATTATGCGACAGACTCTATCCATCCTCGTAAAGCTCATTTAAAAGATACAAAACTACTGATTTAACACAAAAATATTGTTTTTATTTACCCTCACGTAAAGAAAAATCAAACTGACTTATGCGCCTGAGTCTCTCAATCCCCTTCATGATCTTTTAAAAGATAAAAAAACAACATATTAAAAACAAAAAATACGTTTTTAATGAGCATCAAGTAAAGAAAAATCACACGGAATTAGGCAACTGAGTCTCTCAAACCCCTTAAAGCTCTTTTAAAAGATAAAAAAACTACTTATTTAACACAAAAATTTCGTTTTTAATGACCATCAAGTATATTAAAAACACACGGAATTAGGCAACTGAGTCTCTCAATCCCGTTAAAGCTCTTTTAAAAGATACAAAAAATAATTATTTAACACAAAAATTTCGTTTTTAATGACCATCAAGTAAAGAAAAATCACACGGAATTAGGCAACTGAGTCTCTCAAACCCCTTAAACCTCTTTTAAAAGATATAAAAACTACTTATTTAACACAAAAATTTCATTTTTAATTACCATCAAGTAAAGAAAAATCACACGGAATTAGTCAACTGAGTCTCTCAAAACCCTTAAAGCTATTTTAAAAGATATAAAAAATACTTATTTTAACACAAAATACAAGCAAGCAAATAACATGGGAATTCCTATACACGCAAGCAAATAATTGAGTTATTTTTACGTCACAATGTTTCAACTTAAAATCATTCTATTTATAGCATCCCATTTCTCATACTTTAATTACCTGTTACGCTTTCTTAACCATCTGAAGTTTATCATCACACGGAATTAGGCAACTGAGTCTCTCAAACCCCTTAAAACTCTTTTAAAAGATATAAAACTACTTATTTTAACACAAAATACAAGCAAGCAAATAACATGGGAATTTCTATACACGCAAGCAAATAACTGAGTTATTTTTACGTCACAATGTTTCAACTTAAAATCATTCTAATTATAGCATCCCATTTCTCATACTTTAATTACCTGTTACGCTTTCTTAACCATCGGAAGTTTAACCAACGTAAATTAAGTTATAGACAATACTGGTTTAATCTCTTGGCAAAGAGTGTGATGACCTGTAGAATAGAATACCTACCAGAAAGCAAATTACATGGAAATTGCTATACGTCTCGTAGAAATGTTTTCCTATACGTCTGGTAGAATTCAATATAAGCATTCTACTTCAATATGCCACCAATTGTGCCGCCAATTTGTGCCGCCAATCACACAGATCGAAAATTATTGTATATTTAAGAATCTGCTGAAAAAAATGAGAGTGGGAAGAAGCACGGGGACTGCTAAGAATATGTTCTATCTGCCAAAAATTTGAGAATGGAAAGGGGACTAAATATGGCTTGAACTTAGTTTTCTTTTACACCGAGTATGGACTTGTCTTTACAGTCATTATCTGATTTTCGTTCTGATAAGTAGCACAGTAATGAACTTGTCTTGTCACCCCTAATATTTAAAAAAAAATCTCATGAAAGAATTTTTATACGAAAGAAAACGACGTCTCCCATACTCTTAATCACCTCATCACGGATTACTGATCAACGTTAAACAAAATCTATCTATCTTGATTTAAACGCTGATTTTCTTGCCACGGTGCAAATTTGTAATAACAATAGTAAAGAAGGAGCAAAAACTAAGGTCCAACTTCTTCCTAAGGGAAAAAAGTAGTTGAAATTAGGAGGTACGTTTGACACCATTCCTCATTCTCAGTCACAAATAAAAAAAAGAAATGACAAACTCAACTAAATCACAAACAGATATGGGATGTAACAGATGAATATCTCTAAAGAGTTTTTTTGCTATGGGGCCAGGGGTCCGTCACACATCTTAAGCATTACAAATTTTAGTCTAACTTCAACTTGAAACTTGGTTCAATTTGCTTAGGGTTACAGAAATCACTGGAATACCTCTTTCGTCTAAGGTTTCAAGTCGAGCCATTTAGTTCGAGGAGGCCAAGGAGGGCATAAAATAGAACTCACAGAATCTGGCCAGACCAGACTTTAAGCTTAGCAGGGTCCAGGTCTAAAGCAGTTTCCAAAGTTCAAGACTTAGCTCAGGGTTACCAAGAAGGAAAAAGTGAGGAAAAGAGAATGAGGCGGGAGCAGCCAGTAAATGAAAGATAAGAAAAAGATAGAATAAAAAAAAAAAAATTAAAAAACGGTATAAAGAGGAAGTAAAAAGCAACTTCATAATTCATGTTATAATCTGAAATATAGAAGCGGTCAGTCATGTTGAACTTTGGCATATACTTTTCCCACTATGAAAACCCCAGTGAGACGACGTGGAAAACTGGATTAACAAGTTACAAGAGCTTATCAACAAAGAAGCTTAGTTATATATTTAACAAGCTATTTGAAAACCAGAAATTCAAGTACAGAAGCTAAATGATACATGAATGCTTTTTTCGGGCAGTTTTGCAAGTTGCTCAAAAGATTATAACGCAATTGAAGCTCAGAACTGCAATAGAATTTGGAGCAAAGTTTTAAACTCACAATTTGCAAATTCTTAAACAAGAATCAAACAGACTGATCTACCAACCGTCGTTATATATATATATATATATATATATATATATATATATATATATATATATATATATATATATATATATATATATATATATATATATATATATATATATATATATATATATATATATATATATATATTTTTTTTTTTTTATATATATATATATATATATATATATATATATATATATATATATATATATATATATATATATATATATATATATATATATATATATATATATATGTGTATATACATATATATATATATATATATATATATATATATATATATATATATATATATATATATATATATATATATATATATATATATATATATATATATATATATATATATATATATATATATATATATATATATATATATATATATATATATATATATAAACTGATTCTTCCTTTTTGGGAAAAATCAAGTCCACTTTTCAGGCACCGGGGTTGAAGAGTGTTTTAAATGGGTTGGATAAAACTCGTCTTTAGTTCTCCTATATATAACATATATATAACATAAAACAATCATATATAACAACTATATATAACAAAAAACAATCATCAGGAAAGGTATTTTTGAAAGCAGGGGAAAAAGCCTCGAAAAAGAAAACCGTCTGCAAAATCAAAGGTAACGTCGATGACCGAGTCCTTAGAATTTTTCTTTACCAGTAGTTTTAATGCGGAATTTTCAAATTTTCTGACATTTGTATCTATTTCACCAGTTGTCAGTGGTAAATTTTCTTCTTTTTTATCAGTTTGATCTAATTTAATAGTATTTACTTGTCAGAACTCCAACCATTCCCGTTTAGAGCAATGGTGCTGTCAGTAATTCTTTTTGGGAGAGGCCCAATTCATTTTTCTTTTTTTTTGGGGGGGGGGACGAGGGTATTATAGGATAGGCATTTTTGCAGCTATCTTATAATAAAAGGAAACTGTTTTGTACATTAATAACGTCTAGAAGGGGATCAGAGCCCTAAAGCGTCACCTTCCACCATCACTGATCAAAATCCAAAAAACGCAAACTAAAAGCACACACACACAGATCGAAAACAGGAAACGTGACGGCATCTTAACAGATACAAGAGGACCGAAGGCCTGATCACAGTAAAGCGAAGTAAATCTATGTTTGTGGGGACCAAAGGGCAATGCCAGTCATTGGCGAGGGCTTAAGGCCCAAGTGAGGAGAAGGAACCAACGAAAAGCAGGCGTCTTTCGGCTGAGAGTAGTAGCCTTGGCACTTGTGGGAAAAGGGAATCAAGCTTTATTCAAATGTAGCAGCAATGCTTGAGGGAGTACTACGATGGTTTGATATTGCTTGTGTCCTTCTCAATGTTTCTAATTCCAGTGTTTTAATTAATCGCCTGTCCTCACTTATCTGAAATCCATTTGCCAAATGGTTCTATTTGTAGACCCACAGGGGCTTATATCCAATCCATGAGCATTCTTGCTAATGAAGACCTATGTTTTAAGAACCACAATTGATTTGTTTGAAATGAAGGCGAGCAGGAACTTTGTTATCCTAAGAAAGCTTAAACACATTTTCCCTGGGTCAATTCTGGAAGTCCTTTCCTTTGCTTAAACCAGTAGAACTATTCTTATTACCCAATGTAGATGTCAGCTTCTTCTTCTTTCCTGAAGCTACTTTCTACGATAATGATGAAGCAAGAAATCTCAGTCACGAAGTCAATCCTTTAACATAACTCAATGTACAACCACTTTACATAACTAATTGAATACGACCCTTGACAGTACTCCTTCTTTTGTCTTTGATCCATCTAACAATCTTCTTCGAAGCACAGACAATTTCCAAGTTCCTCTCACTCCGTCCGTAAGATCAAATTCCAAACCTTTGATTACACGATATTGTATTAAATTAATTCCCTGAACTGGCTCCGAATACATAGATGTACCAGCTATAACATTGTTGCCGGAGGAGCAAAGTTTAAATCCTTTTAAAGATATGGGTCAAGCGATTTTGTGTTTAATATGTAACTGAATAACATAAAAGTAGTAAGATTTCCAAAATTGAAATGTAAAAAAAAAAAAGATTCCAGAAAGTCTACAAGTTTACGACAAAACAGGGTTTACACACTCTCATAAAATCATATTCTAAAGACAGATGGTGTTTTGGACGAATTCAAACTTGTTTCTTGGATAACGTGTATCAGTGCAATCCAATGTAATTTCATCAGTCTTTTCAAAACAGGCTTTAAGAAAATTGTCGCATAAAACGCTACACCCGTCTTAGGTTTTAATGCAATGGTATGATTCACCGTTGGATCTAGGACAAAATGAAAAATGGGCACCTTCCTTAGCAGTATCTTCTTTTCTTAATATTAACCTACCCTTCGATAACGCAATGGATTGATGCTCTCCTTGGCAATACGTACCCAAGGATCGATCCCCGCTGCAGCGAGGTTGGACAGGCGAACAGGCGAGCTACTTGTCCCCGTAAAAAAGACCCAGCACCTGAAACGTCGTTTCGACACCCCAAGTGCCGGCAAAGGATCTAGAGAATCTTGTATACCTTTTTTTTATGATTTCGAGCTGAAAATTGTAAAATTTTTCAAAGCTATGCAATACTGTATAGCCGTAATTTTACTAGATCAACAGGTCTATAATCACCATTTTATGAAAACGTGGAGGCTACATAAATATTTTTTCGATGCTTTTAATCCAACTGGTATTTTCTACTGCCTCTTGGACTGCCATTTTTCGGTGTTTATTTTCCTGTCAGCTTTGTGCCTTTGAAATTTTCCCCCCTGTATCCCCGGCTGCTCAATGGATATAAGTAACCTTTTGACAGTCTTAGGTCAATTGCCCATTTTCCAGTTTTCGCTAGATAATATTTTGGACATGCTTTGGCCATAATCATTGTTTTGTGGGGGGGGGGGGGTGCCGAAAATCGGCACTTTGAAGTTGTGTGCTTCTCGTTGCTACTTCAAAAAGTCCAAGACCTTTAAATTTTCATTCGAATGAGCCTTCTTTCGGCAGTGTGCAATCACTGTGATACGACCGTCCATGGTGAAATATCTGCATGCGTGACCATCCCAGGAAAAATACACTTTGGGGTTCTCATACATGTTGAATTTCATTGGTATAGCCTTTATCTTAAATAGCCCTCAGTTTTAGAGCTATTCAACCTTTTTTTCCAAAAATAATTCTTGACAGAAAGCTGCTGACCAGTGCACGACATAGTAGATTCCTGGCGAGCATACATTTGAAACATATAAAAACTAAACACAGATGGCATTGCCATCTGGTGCTACCATCTTATGGATACAATTGCTACCATCTTAAGTATATTAATTTACTTTTTAAATTTAACTACTTAAGAGAGATGACTAAGGGAGTGAGGAGGGGAGTTATGCCAGTAGTAATAAATTTAGGGAGAACCAAAATATAACATTCTTTAGTGTTCTTTAATCCTTTTTGAGATCCCGATCCCAACAGAAGCAATTTAAGGTGCACCACGGTATCATCCTCATAGCCCTCCACAGCCTGAGTATTACCGTACCAAATGAACCATGTTAAAAGAGCAAAATTATTCCAACCTACTCGGTAACTAATCCTTTGCTAACCAGAAGAAAATGCAGTTTTTGGGCATAAAAACTAGTTGAGAGGAGGTCTTGGCCTACCCAGACCTTTCAGGGACGGTGTAAAAGTATTCAGAATAGTGATATTTTGAAAAATGGGTTAATTTAATACAATGACATGTAGTTTGGCTACCCACCCTTCCTAGTGGGCAGTCGCGTTCTAGTCCAGGACTTTTAGCTCAAAAAAGTGTCGAACCCGGACAAAATTGCAATATAAACCAAAATAGTACCAAAATGACCAGAAAAAAATTCTGTACAACATAATAAAAGTCCCCAGAAATCCGAGTGGGACGAGTTCCCGAAAACAGGGGAAAAGGGGGAAATGCGGGGGAAAATGGGAAAAATGCCGAACATGCCCAGAAAATAGTTTAAAGTGAGTTTTCTGAGATTTTCACATACGCTGATTACGAAATTGACATCTAAAATTCAGTATAGAAAAAGAGTACTACGGAAAACGGGGGAACAGGGGAAAGAGGGGATAAAAGAGAAGAATACCGGGTTGGGGTGGAATGCGGTTTGAAATATATTTTCTGGGGTTTTCATTTCTGGTTATTACTAAATTGAGAAATAAAATTATATAAAAAAATTGATTAACATAAAACGGGGAAATGGGGGGGGGAGGGAGGGGAAAAAGGGAAATATAAGATAAGATAAGATTTATTGCTGAAAAATGGCTATCACAAGCCCAAAAGGGCCATATACAGGGTATAATATACAGGTAAAATATACTGGGTAAATATACAGGGTAGGGGTAGAAAGCATGTGGAAATGTTTACAAATGTTAATACAGGAGATCTATAGAGGTTCGGCTACCCCATAGGTTCGGAAAAGGCAAAAAAAAACTCGAGAAAGAAATACGGAAAGATACTGAAAGTACTTTATTCCGTATTCCTCGCCGTTATCAACAAGCGCGTGGGTTCGTCAACATAATCTAGCGGATCCAATAGTCCCCAGTCTGCGTGGATGCTTACACATGTGACATGGTAGTAGGATAAATCAAGGTACGACAAGATTTTTTTGTTAAGTCAAGCATAATTTTGCGTATCGGCAACTCTTCTTTCAGTACTAAGCCAAGTTTAATTCATTATTTTCCCTGGGTGCCTGAATTCATGGTTAGTTGGCTGCTTCAGCAAGTACCTTGGTAAATTTGTGATACTTATGATTCAATCTGTGAAAGCTATGTTAGTTTCGTTACTCGACTCTGTACCTCCCCTAGTGTTGTCTTTGATGGATACAGCGCTGGTCCAACCAAGAAAGATGCTACGCACAACCGAAGGTGTAAGGGAAGCCAGCATCAAATGATCGATTTCAGTTTAGGGATGAAGCTCCAGAAAAAGAAGGAAGAGTTTTTGAGCAACTCTCAGAACAAACAGCGAATTATAAGCTACATCGGGGAAAAACTCAGAGCCAAAGGATTAGAAGTCGTCCATGCGAATGACGATGCTGACTATCTAATCGTGAAGACTGCCGTAACGAAAGCAGAAAACTCTGAAACAATAGTTCTTGGCAACGACACTGACCTTCTGATTCTACTCTTGTATCACCTCCTTCCTAATGCAAAAACACTTTACTTCGAATCGTCAACGAACGCAAAAGAAGCAATAACACGGTTCTGGTGCCTCAACGAAGTTAAAAACAAAATGGGAGAAGTATCCAGGCTACTTCTGGTAGGGCACGCACTCTTGGGATGTGACATGACCTCACGAGTTTTCGGACTTGGAAAACAAGCTGTGCGACCTTTTTTGAAGTAGAGCAAAGTATTCAGAAAAAAAAGCAAGGGTTTTCAAAACAAATTATCGTCTAACAATAAAACTGTTAAATATTGTGACCATCTTTCTCCTCAGTTCGTATAAAGACTGACCAAACAAACAACTCGCTAGGTCGTAACATTAAATTTTCTTGGAAAAAGTTTCTTCGTCAAATACTACGGCGTTTGTTTAAGCCTGAAAGGCTTCCGCCAACCGAAGCTGCAGCTTCATTCCACTCCCAGCGAGTGCGCCTCCAGGTATCCCTTTGGAAAGGGGAACCAGCTGACCTCGGCCCGGCTGATTGGGGTTGGGTCCTCAGAGACCATAAATACTCACCTGTGATGACCGATTTGTTGCCCGCACCTCAGACTCTTTTGGATGTCGTGAGATGCAACTGTCAGACAGGCTGCGAGAACTCGCACTGCAGCTGCAAGAAAAATGGATTAGCGTGTACGTTCGCGTGCGGACACTGTCAGGGTATCAACTGTTTGAATAGGGACAACGAGATTGTCGAAGACGAGGAGCTCGACTAGTGACATCAATGCTGTGTTTTTCAAGTCAACTCTACTGCCTTAAAAAGTGCAGATTTTACCTATAGTTACTTAAGTTCTTTTTTTAGTTTTTCATTCAGCGATATTGCTTTCGGAAGTACAAATTTTACCAATAACAGCTAAAGTTTTGTGCTCTGATCACTGCCAAGAGGTTGTTTTACTTATGTTTAGTAGTTAAAATGGTTGTAAGAAACGTATGTGATTCAAGAAAGTAAAAGTTTGATAGTTAAGTGAGTTATTTTTTCCATAGTCCTACTTATTAGCCATTAGCAGCTGGCTCAGGAGTCAGGCTTCCCGTCCCCTTTTCCGTTATTTCCTCCAGTTTTGTTCGGTTTTCATGGTTCTCGTTTTCTTTCCTTCATTTTAGGTGTCAGTTTCTTGATCAGCAGATAGGAAAACCCCAGAAAACACATTTCAAACTGATTTCTACCCCTGACTTCAATTGTCCATTTTCTTCCCCTCTTTCCCCCTTTTCTCCCATTATGGTGGGGCTCATGTTCTTTATTTCATGTTAGATGTCAGTTTTGGGATAAGCAGATAGAAAGACCCCAGAAAACATATTTCAAAGTGCTTTCTACCCCTACCCTGTATTTTTAAATTTTTTCCCCTCTTCCCCCTGTTCACCCCGTTTTCCGTAGTACTTTTATTCTATACTGAATTTTGGATGTCAGTTTCGTGATAAGCGTAAGGGAAAGCCCCAGAACACACACGTTGAACTATTTTCTGGGCATGCTCGGCATTTTTCCCAAGTTCCCCCGCATTTCCCCCTTTTCTCCTGTTTTTCGGGTACTCGCCCCACTCGGATTTATGGGGAATTTTAGTATGCTGTACATAATTTTTTTCTGATCATTTTGGTACCATTTTCGTTTATATTGCAATTTTGTCCGGGTCAAACCCTAAAAGTCCTGGACTATTCCTGATTTTAGTCAAATGGCTATCCCCTGTTTATCCGGCTTACCAACAACATTTGTTCAACAAACTGTGTTAATTTTTAAACTTATTTATCTCTGGTTAAATCATAATTAAAATTTGCAATTAGATTTTCCTTACGACTCTTATTTGTAAATTCCGGAGCACAATAAAGTAGATTAATATGGTTTCACCAAGAACAATAGCAGTAATTAGGAGGAATCACTGGTTGCCCTCCGATCACTTTTCAACATTACCTGAAGGTTTCAACTTCAGCCCTCAGACGTTCCTGAAATATTGCTAATACGCCCTTTTGACAACTAGCCTGTACATAGTGTGCTTTGATCTTGTTTACCAAGAACAATAGGAGTAAATAAAAAATTGTGCTCATAAGGCTTGTAAGTTTTTGAGGTTCATAGCCTTCTTTAGGTCCAAACTCCTTAGACTCTTGCAACACGTTCTTTAACTCCCCTTCAAAACAGGCTATAATGTGTCTGTTGAGATATTATTTTACTATTTACGTGTTGGGCAATTGTAAAGGCATCTTTTCTAAATTAAACACCGGTGATAGTTCCTCGCAGCCCCTGAGCTGCAAGCACCTTGGAAATTTAGAAATGTCCAACTTAGAAGCGGAAATGTCCAGCTTAGAAGCGACGTTAAATTTAATATTCCTGGGTATATATGCTGAAGCAAGATCTATTAAAAAGCATGATGGAGAAATCCGTGTACGTCCACAAAAGCTTTTTTTAGGAGACCCCAGTAATAAAACCTACTTAGACTTAGGTCTTTCTACGCCTAGAGGCGTATAAGATAGCAACAGTAGACTACCATTAAAGCCAATCTCGTGCTAGGGACCAGAACCCGTCCAGGGTAGTTTTAAGACTTGTGACCTCTTTCTCTATCGATCGAACCTAGTGTGTTGCGCTGTCTTCCCTTCTTTCGAAGACCGGGTAGGATACAACACCTTATATCGTGCGGGAGGCTTCCTTCATTCATGAAGACCATGTCCCCCCCCCCGTATCTCCATCTCCTTATTCTGATATCGTTGGTCACCAGTGCTGTTCAGTATCTGTCCTTATCTGGTCATTCGTCACTCTTTCAGTCTAGTGGATTACAAGGATTCTAAGGAGGCAAATTGTTTTCGAATATTTATAATCGTTTCTCTGCATACCTTGAAAGGCTCCATGACTCCCATTCATACATAAGTACAGATAATACACTACTCTCAAACACCCTGAGTTTCAGCTTCCGGGAGTAATTTCTGGATTTCCAACCCTTACTCAGCTGAGAAAATGCTGCACCTGCATACGCTATATGCAGCACGACTGTTGTGCCATAGTTCCCATCTTGGGTCACTATGCCACCAAGATATTTGAATTCTTTGACCTCTTCAATATCAGTACCCTTGTATTGAATGCCTTTAGACGGGGTCGTTATAACTCCGCTTGACATAGTTTTTATTATATCTCCATTTATTTGAAGGCCAGTATGGACAGTTTTCGCTATAA
The DNA here is from genome assembly GCF_049724085.1 of Artemia sp. Qi Xiang Cuo. Taxonomy (NCBI): domain Eukaryota; kingdom Metazoa; phylum Arthropoda; class Branchiopoda; order Anostraca; family Artemiidae; genus Artemia; species Artemia sp. Qi Xiang Cuo. Next base: position 65,891,944 of record NC_142800.1, read on the forward strand.
GTTCCTTCAGATTATGTTGAATGTCATCCTGGCAATGAGTAGCAAGACTGATGGCGTCAGCGAACTCACAATCATGTAGTTGACGCTAAGAGCTTGGTTGAATTCCTCCTCTAAAATGGCTGACTCAAATCACTAAATCTAGTAATGGAAAATTTTATTTGATTTTTTCAATATGAATCGTCCGAATTTTAGGAGAGCCTTTCTTTAGGTCTATCTTAGGGAAAACCCTTCCCTATTCTTTTTACGGGCGTGTACCAACATATTATTTAAAATTTTTCCTTGATCGGTGATTATATTTCTTACACATCATTTTAATCAACGCAAATGTAATTACGCAACCAATCTTTTGCCAGCAATTATTTTACCGAGTTGGAGAAACATTGTAACATATAACCAAATTGGAAAAAACATTCTTACTCTTACTTCCCTGTCCACATTTATTTCAACGTACTCATATCGTGGTCGTCTAATTTGCCTATAAGCTTGGACTAGAAACATTATAAACTTCTAAAACTAAGAAAAAAGAAGTTTTTTATGTTTCGTAAGAAAAACCAGAAAAGAGTGAAACAAGATTTTCCGGTTCTCTACAATGTTTGCCTGATAGTAATGCTCCGTGTGGAAAGATAACATTTTTTAGGATTGAAATAATAAAATAAATGTTTGACTTTAGTTCATTTTAATTTTGTACGATTCTATAATTAATTTTTGGCATTTGTAGCTGGCTTAAAAGATACAGCAAAAGTTACCAAGTTTTCCAGAAAATGCATGCTACAAGGTTTGTGATTATTGAGACGCGAATTTTACATGTATGCAAGATTTCTTTTAAGCAGGAGGGAGGAGGGGATAAAAAACTGATATTATCCGAAATTATATTAAAAACTGTGAAAAAATTTTGAGATCTCTAATCGCTTGGCTGTATATCATCATGTCTAAATACGCCATTAAAGTCTACTCGTCTGACACTTGCTTAATATGGAAAAGTTAATTGATTCTATTATTGAAGCTACTTTTTGACATATAAAATTTTTGAAGAAGGCCAAATTCGAAAAAGTCAGGAATCACGCTAAAATATACCAGAAAGTTTGAAGATTTTGAGATTCCTAAGCGTTTGGATGGACTTTATCCTCTCTGAATATGTTATCACAATCTAGCAGCACAGACACTTGCCTGGTAAAGCGGGGATCATGGTCCAAGCATAAATGATATCAGATTTCCACAATAAATTCCAATTATTTTCATATTACTATTTTTTACATTTCTAGTCAGCTCACGTGGCACAAACAAAGTTAAAATTACTTTCTATAATGTGCACGCTGCAAGATCTGTGACCACTCAGCTAAGAATTTGAACGTACTGACTTCACGCAGGTTTTTTGTAGGTGAAACATCATAGGTGAGATTTTAATCCAGAAAAAATTCTAAAATCATGGATATTCTTCTTTGCTCATTCGTGAGGTGTTTTTTAATGTTCAATAGTGAGTGAAATAAGAAGTGTCCATGACTATAGTAAATAACTAAAATTAAATAAAATGTCTAAAGTAAATAAAATTTAGAAAGTAATTAATTAAACTAAATTGAATAGAAAAGTAATTAACTGAATTGAAATGTCTACTTTAAGATTTATTTTTCTTCCTTGAGATATTTCAGGGATCCCAAAAGACTTCTTTAAAAAGTTCAAAGGTCTATTCAATTTTTTTTTCTTGTACCAGAAGCTCAAATGATTTTAAAAAAAGGACCGTTTTTTAGGTAATTATTAATGTTTTTGACTCATTTTTGATGAAATCAAATAAAATAATACAAGTTTTCATTTGAAAGTAAGGAGCAGTATCAAAACTTAAAACGAACAGAAATTATACTGTATATGAGAGGGTTGTATCCTCCTCAATACCTCGCTCTTCACGCCTCATTTCACCCTTAGGTTAATAATTGAGAAGTGCCTGAGTCATCAAACACCATTATTCATCAGTTTTATAGGTTTGATCAAGGGTTCCATTCAGCTGATTGAGGTGCTTTAGCAAAGATTCATTCCATGTATGTTATACCAGACAAATACGTAAAAGTGATTAGTGCTATATTGGAAAATAAAACTGCTGCGGTTAAGGTAGGAAATGAAGTTAGTTGCTGGTTTCGTATTAAATCATGAGTTAAGCACGGCTGTGCTCTATCTCCATTTATATGGATCATTTTTATGGACTGTCTTAAGCAGCACAGGAAAGACAATGGGAGAACAGGGAATCAAATGAGAAAGTACAACTCCCCTAAAATTAGATCATTGTGATGATTTAAGCATCCTTGATGAAAGTACGAGCAAACTGAACGTACTTTTAGAGATTTTGTGAGTCCAGGGTGCTAGAATAGGTTTGAACATTAATGTCAAGAAGATTAAGTGGCTAAGGCTAGGAATAAGTGAAGATGAAAAGGTGACGTTGGGTAATGAAAAGGTCAATCAAGTGGACAGCTTCACTTACCTTGGTAGTATTATTAGTAAAGACGGTAGGAGCAGTGAAGATGTTAAAAGTCGAATAACAATATAAAGCAATATAAATTAACTAACTTGATAATTAATAAAGCATCAACAAGTGGAGTCTTGCAACTATAATCTTGCATATTCTTCTGAACTGACGATCTGTGGCACGAATCCAAAGATGAATCTATTTCCTCTCTGTAAAACGTAAATATTAATAAAATTATAATCGTTATGAACTTCTTATAATAGACGATTTTTTACTTCATATCATACGCAAACTCTAAAGATCATCTCTTTCTTTCTCCTCTCTTAGAGAGAAATAAAAGAGAGGGAGAGATATAGAAGGTGAAAAAGAGAGAAAAAACAATGAACCGAAATCAACAATACACGAAAATTTGTTTTGATATTTCCAGTCACAATCCAATTTTGAAATAATAAAAAAAACTATAATAAGAATTGCCATTCAAATCAGGGCCTTAAAATAAACTATATGCACAGCTTTATAAATACGCAGCCCTGGACACGGCCTTCTAGTTATTACAAAATTTGGTTAGGGCAAAATTTGATAATCAAAACTGCAGGATTAACAAGGATAACCCTTATACAAACAATAACCATACCCACTGAATTCATCCCATTTAGGTTCCAAATCCGCACATTGATTTGCCTTTATATATTCATTTTTGTTAACTACGTAGGAGCAAAACGGTGGGCAGCCTTCCGCAGGTACATAGGACTTGACGTCTCGAACCCTAGCATAAATGCTTCCAAACCTGCCACAACTTTAGAACCATCTATTAATTATGTGTCCACTTTTCTTGTAAACAGGAAGCAAATTAAACCTTACCCCATAGGAACTTGAGACCAAATCCTTGTCGAGGCAAATAAAGAGTAAAAGAAAATTAAAAAAGATTGTACTGGTTGCATTTATTCGGTATTTGCTTTTCTTTTTTCTGGAAATTGTGCTTTTACGTCCTCGCTGTAAGACCTTAGTCTTCTACTAAAACTAGAATCTCGTCGCAGCGTTAAGCCACCTGGGGTTGACATACTGGAAAGAACTCATCCTCTTTTCCACTCCATTCAAGGCTTCTACTTTGGCAACCTTCCAAGAATTCTCACAATGTTGGGCTTCGTCTGCTTTTTGTCTCTTCTCTCGGTTCACTAGGGCCTTTAGCTATAACTAATAAGGGGATTGGGCCTGCGCGAATGTAGCCTCGAATCACCACCCTCCACTCAATACCTCTGGCTGCTCGGGTTTTCGACCCTCATACGCTTGTTATCAAAACGTCATATTTCCAATTTTTCGAAATTTTCTTCTTTTTGGATTTTTTTTTAGATTATGTCTATTCTAATGGTTCTTAAACTATTCCCCATAAGCTTCCATGCTTCAACCGTGAATAATATAGCTCTATATTCAGTGGAAGGACTATAATTAGTTTTATATCGTTTTCTAAGTGTTACAGTCTATTTTTATTCTCATGGATCATTTTTTTTTTGTAAAAAAATTAAACAATAACTTGAACAGTTTAGCTGCAAATTCAACGAAAAGGAAGACTAACATAGACAGATATGTGATTTTACATCGAGGGCGTAATTTGCTATGGGGCATTGGGGCAACTACCACAGGCCCGAACTTGCCCACCCGCCCCCCTCCAATTTAGCGTCTTCGAAAATCTTGTCAAAACAAATATAGATCCATATAATTCAAGCTTCCACAGAAACAGATCACTTTTCTTTAATACACCTTTGCCTTTAGGGTACTACTAAATAAAATGAAAAACAAGTTTTTTTCAACTGAAAGTAAGGAGCAAGATTAAAACTTGAAACAAACAGATATGATTACGTATATAAAGGGGGTTGTCCCCTCCTCAACACCTCGCTTTTTACGCTTAAGTTTTTTAGTACTTTTAATTAAGCGTCTTATTGTTCTAATTAAACGGCCCTTGTGTTTCAAGAGCCATTCTTAAAGATTTGGGACACAATTAAAACTTAAGCGCAAAGAGCAAGGTTTTGAGGAGGGGGCAACCCCCTTCATATACATAACAAGGTCTGGTCACTTTAAGTTTTATTGTTTCTTTTTACTTTTAGTTGAAAAAACTTGTTTTTTTATTTAATTTCGTATCGTTTTTTAAATAATACCAGAAAATCTGGCCCCACCTACACGGAGAACCCTCTCCAAGGAAATATCCTCTAGACAATTCAATCCCGGTGAAAATTTACCATGGACAATTGCTCTTAACCACTCCGCGCGTAAAGTTGAGATGGAAAAGGGAAAGCAAGACATATAAAAAAATTGTGTATAAGAATTCTGGCAAATTCCCCCAGTGTATAATTTTCCCTGACAAGTTCACTCCCTGGAAACTTCCACCCCAGTGAAAAATCCCACTGTGGGAAAACTCCCAGCAGAAAATTTGTCCCCCCCCCACCCGAAAATGTATGCATACATCCCAATAACAAATACTATGCGCAAACAATTAGCAAATTTATAACTTAAAGACCTTTCCCTTGGGGCGGTGAGGGGGGTCATGTTATACCCAAAGGCATATTTATTGGACCTTTCGACTATGATGAGCAAAATGGCTATCTCAAAATTTTTGTCGGACGGTTTTGGAAAAAATGGGCGGGGGAGGGGGCCTAGTTGCCTCCCATTTTTTTGGTCACTTAAAAACAGCTTGTAATTTCCATTCGAATGAGCCCTCTCCCGATATTCTAGGACCATTGATTTAAAACGTTCACCCCTGTGAAAAAAAAAAAAAACTAACAAACGAAAAAGTAACTATAATATTTCTTCTGACAAAAAAAAATACAAAATTCACCATTTTTGCAGAAAGAAGCTTGAAACCTCTACTCTACAAAAGGGTTCTCTGATACGCTGAATCTGATGGTGCAATTTTTATTAACATCACTTGACTTTTAGGGGGTGTTTCCCCCTTTTTTCGAAAATCATGAACATTTTCTCTGGCTCGTAACCTTTGATGGGTAAAACTAAACTTAATGAAATTTATACATTTGAAATCAGAAAAAAATCAAATTCTTTTGTTATATCTATTGGTATCAAAACTCTGTTTTTTAGAGTTTCGGTTACTACTGAGCCGGGTCACTCCTTACTTACAGTTCGTTGCCACGAACTGTTTGATATAGCTCATTTTTCATTTTCCACTGTCATTTTCACTTAACTTGGAAAAATCGGCCCCGACTTTGTGGCCCCCCCCTCCCAGATTCTGAAAAAATTACGCCACTGTTTTACATGTATAGATTAATACAATAATAATAAAATAACGTGACACCCTGGAAGGGGGTAGGGTGTTATAGACATGAACCCCTTCAACTTTCAAAAATTTCTTGTTTGTCAAAATTTTCAATTCTTTTTTAACATAGAACGTAAACGTGTATATCTTGAACACCTTTCAAAAAAGTTCAACCAATCAAACTCATCTCCCTGAAATAAAATCATGAGCACATCGCAGAAAAATAGCCCTCTTTTATGTACCGGAATATCTACCCAATGGCGCCAATTGGAGGCAGGCAGAGGGGGCATTTGACTCCCTAGATTTTGTAAAAAATATCTTTTTTGTTTTTTTTTCAGTGAAAAATGTCTTTTTTGGTATTTTTGTTGAAAAGAAAATCGACAAAATAAAATTGCCCACCCCCTAGATTTTGAAAAATAGATTCTGACTCCCCCACCTACATTTTCATAAGGTGGTGCCACAATCTCTGCCATTTTAAGGTTTTCATAATTGATTGGAATTAGTACATTGGAATCAATCACGAAGACAAATTCCCTACAATTACTCAGTTAAATGTCACGCTCCTTTCCAGTTCTGCGACAGCTATTTCTAAATTTTTCACGTTACGCCCTTGGCAAACTTCTGGTGATTGTTGGAATTCCCTGTCAGAGAATTTAGCCAATAACTATATTGAAAATCAATATAGTTTTGTGCCAAGACCAGCTGTATTTGACGTCATTGCATGTTGAGCTTATAGAATCGATTTGACCGGAAATTTTGAAACACTTGTTAGGAGCATGCCAGTGAAGGACCAAGGAACTATTGGAAATCGATCGGCAGAAACGGGAGAGAGAAGCGCGCCGATTCTGTGACGTATAGATCACCAGAGCTATTTCTTTTTGTGAAATGCTGGATCTGTTTCATGACTGCATCCCATTTGCGTATGGTATTTCCTACTAGAAGAATTCCAAGACAAAGTTGGCCAACGGTGAAATCATCCTTTGCATGGAAACATGTGGAACCTTTATAATTTGGTGGATGAGTAGGAGTTCGTTATCACTTTGCGCACAAGGGTTTACACAAAATAGAAATAGAAATTGTTTACTTTTTGATATCGGGTGCATTCAACGTTCGATAAAAATTTAATAATATCGGTACTGGTGCATTATACGGGCCTTTAATGCTAATGAAAAAAATAAAATAGGATGAATATATAATAGTTTAGAAACAAATTTGGGCTATATATTTGCACATTAGGGGGGGGGGGGAATCATACCATATATTAAATACAAAACCTAGCCTATGCACCTTCCCCCCCTAAACCCCCAAAAAAAACAGTTCAAATATCGTATATGCAATGACAAACCAAGCCTTGCATTGCATTACCCTATAGCAGTCTCTTGAATTAACCCGTCGGTAGCAGGTTTTTCGTGACTGGTTTCCTTGTAAAGGCCCATCTAATACACTAGTACCATAATATCTAATACAAATTAAATTTTTTGTTCCAGGCGGAAGCGAAATAACAGCTGGAACTATTGAAAATTAACCTCGTATCAAATTTTTGTGAATACGGTTAGCTAGCATCTTTAGTGTGTTAAATTCTGCACAATCATCACCAAATTAGGAAAATAAAGACAAATGACCAAATTTAGGAGAACTAATCAGTGTTAAGGTATTAACACTCATATTTTTTTATTTTTACTCATTACTGGGTAAAATTACTCATATTTTAACAACGACTATAATGCGTATTAAGGCGTTAGTTAATAAACCGTTCCAGGTTCGCAGTTAATTCGCATTATTTTGAAGAAAATACGGAAGAAATTTCAGTTTCCACCGGTTTCAGTTTCCACGCTTACAGAATAGACAGCATTCAAAACACGAATCAGTGTACACAAATCAGAAGTAAAACTTTTTTCTATATACCAGTGCAGTCAACGAATTCACCTGGAGACATCTAATTGACGGGAAAAACTAAAATGAAAAACTCAATGATTTTACAAAAAAAACAAACATAAAAAAACGGAAAATAGAAAAACTTGATCTATGGTTACAATATAAATACAATTCAGTCACAGTATAATTAAAATCCTCGAACAATACTCTCCGTTAGACTGAAAAGGAAAAATACTCTTTGCCATGGAATAATTGAACAGGTCAACGTTGGTCACCTCTTTGTCGGAGCAAAATCAAAAAGTAGAACAAAACTTTGTTCTTTGCCTATCACATATCAAAATACTCTTTTCGTAAGCTAATTAAATAGATAAACATCGTTCGCTTGATCTTATTTGAGCAAATAAAGATCTAACTTTGCATGATAATTTTATATATATTTGGAAAATAGAAAAAACAATATCTTATAAGTTGTTTTTCAATAACGCTAAAACTTTGAACAGAAAACTAACATCATGCCAAGGAAAGGGGCATTGAAGATTACAGTTTTTTTTTCTTTGGAATTTGGTACATTCTTAATTTGTCAAAACTTCCAGGTTTTTCAAAATTATAGACAAATGTGCATATCTTTAAACATCGTTCATGCCGTTCAATTCTTTGTGACGATTTTAAATAAGTCTGCGAAATAGAAAACAATTACAAAAGAATCATTTTTCTAAGAATATTTGTGAATTTTTCATAAAAAAAAGGTTCTACTTTTACTACTGATTCTGATTCCAAATATGTAACCTTTATCGAACTTGGAGTTGCTCATGAAGAATAAACTGCATAAGCCAATTCAGACAATTTAACAACAAAGTAAAAGATTTCGATTAAAACGGGCACTCCCTCACAAGGAATAAAAACATTAAGACAAACTGCTAGATTTTATTTTCCAGAGGAAGTTATATCGAGCCAGCGGCACAAGCAAAGATTTAACAGGGCTCATTTAATTTCGAAATTCCATACCTAGTGGAAGGTACGTACCCACAGATGCCTCCAGGTAGCCCCTCTCCCGAATTTTCACGATTATAACGATTTTTAAATATCTTCTCTACAATTTTTATATAACATACATACCATTTTCTTCTGTTTTGACGTGTTTGCCCCCCCCTCCCCCCAGAAATCAATAAACAATTGCATATGTGCCTTCTTAGCACAGTTTCGTAGCGTGAAAAGTATCATGCTGCAAAATGGAACTCTTTTGAGCCCCGCTACTTTCGATTCCTGGATTCTTGTCTCTAAACAAAACTTCTACAAAACCAATCACTAAACATTGAAATTTCATTCAGGCACGTATTTAGATTTTTTTGAGGGGGGGGGGAGATGGAAAATAAACTAAATTGAATAAGTGTTGCCAGAAATTCGACAAAATTTAAGATGAGGGGAGCCCCGACCCCGAGGCCCACTCCCTGCGTGTTTCCTTCTTTCCATCCATAACACATGAGTTCCTTCTTGTTCAATAAGATAACAAGACAAGCCCTTTCTCAATCTTGTTTTTCTAAAGTCAATTCATTGGCAGTGGAATATAAGGACCAAAGCAGAACTAATGAACACGCAATGCGGCTTAGTTATTGACCTGTGGAGCAGCAACGCTACAAGGATAATCAATAGCATGGAATAGTCAATAACTCGTCAGGGATCTCAAAAGGGAATCCAAAGGTACGATAGAGGTGTGGCAAATTATTTGTTTGCAACAATTCAGACGATTCAGAATTATTTACTTATTCATAAGATTTATATCTCATCCCTCGATAAAAATTGTTAGAAGAAATGAAAAGTGATCGCATATTTTGAGGTTTCATGGACTAGTTTTTCTGGAATGCCCGGCAATGGAGTTGATTTTATGCTGATATTACAATATTCGAATTTTCCACGAAACTTTGGTTCGCACAAACAACAATTGTTCGTCAACTTTATTTTAACATAAATCGGTATTAATTTGAAACCACCAAAAGACAAACCTTTGAAAATCGTAATTTTCTGGTGTGTCCCAAGATCTTGTATAAATATCTATAAGAGGATTGTATAGATGCAAAAATTATCTTTTTTCTGACGCCGACATATTGAAGAAGTCCGATTCACTGACGCCGACATATTGTTCAAATCCAATCAAGTCTTGATTTTTTTTTTTGCTTCAAATTTGAAGCCAAATTTGTGTCTGTGCCTCTACTTATCCAGAAAGACGGTATAGTATTTTGTAGAAGTGTAGTTAGGGGGTGCTATTGTATTATATCCTAATTGCGAGTAAATTCTTTACACAGTATTATGTAATTATGTGTCTGAGCGGTAAAAACAAAACGTAGCGCAGCGTGCAACGGGTACCAATTATGTTCGCTGCATAATGCAGTTAATGCATTTAAGAGAGCTGTTGATATCAATTTCTCTGCAGAGTAGAGATCAGATCCAGGGTTGCCATCGAGGTTACGTTCGTACCATTTTTGGTACGTTTTAAATAAAACGGTACGTTTTACATTACGGTTCTAAAAACGTTAATTTTTTGTTACGGTTTTGAATGATAAGTAAGTTTCACATTTTCTGAGCAATCTATTTTTTCCCCGAAAAAAAATCCGCTGTTTCCATTTTAATTACACTGACATGAGTATCGACATTCTTTCACATCGCGGTCATTTAATCTTATCACACAATTACTCAGTTATTAGGATGAGAAAATGCCCACTTCGCTTACTCACATTGTAAGTTAAGAAAACATCATGAGCATAAGATTATCATTTGCTTAGTGACAAGTGACAATAGTCAGTTAGTCCCCTTACCAACTTTCAATTTCATCATATGATTTTGAATCTTGTTCAGTCAACAGTCATACTGAACCGATATGGGGAAGGGGCTAGCTGAAGGTTCAGGAAGGAAAATTTATAATAAAAACAGGTAAATAATAATAAAAGTTATTTTTTTTATAATTTCTTTTTAAATATGTGATTATAAGATGATATATGTATTATTCTTTGGGTAACAACCTCGCCCCCCCCCCTTCTGATTGGTTGGACATAATATCAGGAAGGTTATATACAAAACTTGCTCTTTTTATATGGGATTATTAACAGCTTTTTATATAGGATTATTGACAAAATACATGAAACTGTAAAAATGAGCCATATTTTGGTTATAACCAAGCTATATATCTAATCACTGAGGAGGGTTAGTTGAGCCAGAATTTTCGATTTAATGGTAGACTTTCCAAGTATCATGGTCAATTTTTTGGTATTATACTCCCCTTCCCCATCTGTATTTTCAGAAAACGGGCTATGATATTTGAAAATAGTATAAAATAAATGATTTAATGGTACTGCTTGTGTGTTTAGCATGTTTTCTTCAGAAAAGGACAATCACTGAATATTTGGCTTTAGAAAAAGACAACTAGACTAGTGCCCATTTTTATGAAGAAGATAAACAGAAAAAGATACTATTATAAATAACAATAAAAGTTATTTTTCTTATTATTTCTTTTTAAATATGTGATTATCAGATGATATATGTATTATTCTTTGGGTAACAACCTCACCCCCCCCCGTCTGATTGGTTGGACACAATATCAGGTTATATACAAAACCTGCTCTTTTTATATGGGCTTATTAAAAGCTGATATTGACAAAATACATGAAACTGTAAAAATGAGCCATTTTTTGGTTATAACCAAGCTATATCTAATCACAGAGGAGGGTTAGTTGAGCCAGAATTTTCGATTTTATGGTAGACTTCCCAAGTATCATGGTCACTTTTTTGAAATTATACTCCCCCTCCCCATCTGTATTTTCAGAAAAGCGGCTATGATATTTGAAAATAGTATAAAATAAAAGATTGAATGGTACTGCTTGTGTGTTTAGCATGTTTTCTTCAGAAAAGGATAAATATTTGGCTTAAGAAAAAGACAACTAGACTAGTACCCATTTTTATGAAGAAGATAAACAGTCTTGTATCTGTATAGGGTAGGCTTGCAGTTTACTTAAACACTGATTCATAGTGACCACGCAGGTTGGGGCCCCAACCCCCTGATAACTTAAATTTCTTCCAATTTCTCGGAATTTGTTTATTAAATTGTATGTTTTTTACTATCCCCCCTAGTTTTTTTTAATTAAACCATTTCTAGTTCGTTTTTATTAGCTCAATGATCTTTCTGTTACACCTTTCCATTTATTTCTTTGTCGCACAATTTTTTAATTCGTGAACTATTTTTCAACCCTTTCCGAATGTTCAGTTACTTTCCAGATTTATCAGTATAGCACAACGGTATGAGTACTTCCTGAGGCTGTGTTAACTTAGGTTGTGATCTTGGACGAGACATTATATTTTGTTTAATTGGAAAATTAAAAGTTGAAAATATTTTTTTTTCAGAATCTATAGAAAACTTTTCCAGAATGAAAACTTTTTTTTTTGTTTTCCTCAAGTCATCGACTTATTTCGCTTATGCATTCAAAACCTAGATAAATTTGGTGTTTATGTTATGTAAAACCCAATGTTTTTTATACCACTCTCGTTCACTTATATTAATTTATTCTTGAAAAAAAAATCTCTATTTTTTAGTTCAATTTGAAAATGAGTTTTTTTTTTATTGTTTGACCCCCCCCCCTAAAATTTCTTTGTACGTGCCTGGACTTGTGAGACCCATCAAAAAAAACTTTAGACTAACATTCTTGTGGTTGAGTTACATAAACTCTTCTTTTATTTCTTGATTTCATTTGGTTTGGAGTTACAACTCAAATTACAAACGGAATAAGGCATTTTATGTAAATGACTGCCGTTTCGTATAGGAACTGAAGACAATGATTGAAATATTATTTGTTCGATAAAATAAAAACAAAACAAAAACTCTCTCACTCGGAATTGCTACAATCTTCATGTAGAAGCGATGCAAATTTGAAGCTGGAGGAGGCGAGACTGACACCGAGCCAATCTAAAATATTAGACGGGAAGGGAGCAATTAAAGTGATTTTCTTGGTCTTTTTAAAAAGCTGGATTTATTAAGATTGTTTAAGTTGAAATTTAACAATTAAAAAAATCTAGTTGGTTGTCTTCTTTTCTGAAAACTCTAAATTGTCCTGTGTTTATTGATTTGCCTTTTATCTTGTACGTATTAATCATCAACTTTTGGTTTAAATAAATAGATTCAAACACTTTTGGTTTAAAACACTAATAATGTCAATTTAAAAAAGAACAACAACAAAATAAGCAAAACAGTAGCCTGGGGTTATATACACGAATCAAGAGAGGGGGGGGGGTTGTCTTTCTGGTGTGCAGGTAAACCGGAAGCAGTACTTACAGTTGAATAAATAGGAAATTCCTAAAGGTAAAGAAGCATAAATTGTTATTATTGTATACTTTTTAGGCATCTTTTAAAAGTTGAAGGGAAGATTTTAATGAGATAATGTAAAAATATATTTTTTCAAATTATATAGGCAACAAAAGTCCCCTCCCTTACTTTAAGTACCGCTATTGATAGCGAAACTAAGGCACCCTGCCCTGAAAAGAGACTTTCATCTCAAAAGTTACGTTTTAAGAGTTTGGACGTTAAGAAATTTTTTGGTCTGGTGGCAACCCTGATCAGATCAGTCAATTGGTTTTTGTATGCTCAGGAAAGAGCATCCATTTTGTGCTTTTATCTTAAAGGCAAACGACTATCCCATTATGGAGATTTCATAGTCAGTTGGTTTTCTTAAAAGGTGGCAAATTTTAAACATAGTTCGGTAAGTATACCATATTTTGTCTCACGGGTCGGGGATCGAATTGGAACTTTCAGAAATTTTTTCTTTTTTTGGAAGGGCAAGGACGCTTACAATTTTAGGAAAGGGGCGAACTATTTTTCTTCCGGCGCTTTCAAAACGGTACATTTTTTTATTATTTTTCATCCCTGTCGTTAATGACACCCTTTAGCTAGTTGTAATCATAATTGCTATCGGAAAGGAAAATTCCAATAGTAGAGAGAGGCCATGTTTCGTAGAAATTGTGATATCTGTCATTTCTAATTTTGTTCTACGAGCGGGAGAACCGGTCACCCAACAGTCTGAGATATTACGAGATATACTTAGCGCTCTAAAGAAAAACTGAGCAAAGGTTTCAGGGGAACTTGGCACGCAACGTAAAAATTGTTTTAGATTTTGTACTCTAACAAAGAACGATTCAACTCTTAGAACCAGTGAACTTTAAGAAAGCGGTAAGCACGCGATAAATTATATAGGGAAGATGCTTAAGAAACTAGTCAAACGGGTTTCATTCAATAGAGAATTGGATTGCAAACCGTCGTTTGTCGCTGCGTTTAAAATATTTATATATTTGAATACGTTTACATTATTTGAATTGAAAATCAAGTATTTTGAAGTAGGCATCAAGACATGGCTAACCATAGGTGGCGTAATCGCGATGCCTAAGTAAAGAACGATGTTGGAACAATGTATTACTACTTTTTTTTTCTTTAGACCAGGGCACTTCGTATCGAAGAGGTTGTCGTAGAAACTTGGAAAAGGGCTCATTAGATTGGAAATTGGAATGGCTAGTGGCTTTTTTAATAGTCGAAAGTGATTGAAAGGCAACTAACACCCCTTCGACGCCCACCATTTCCCACAACACATCCAATCAAAATTTGGAGATAGCCAATTTGTTCAGCGTAGGTGATTTCCAGATAGAAATTATGTTTTTGAAGAGGAGACTCTCCCATAGCCATCACGGCAAGGGTTGTAAGTTATGCCCTGGGGTCATATAAGATTTTTATAGAAAGTGTTGTCGCAGAAACTTCAAAAAGGCTCATTCAACTGGAAACTCAAAGGGCTAGTGCGCTTTTTAATAGTCAAAGTGATTGCAGGGCAACAAACCCGCATCTCACGCCCACCTTTTCCCCAAATACATCCAATCAAAATTTGGAGATTGCCATTTTGTTCAACGTAATTGAAGATTTTAGTAATTATGTATTTGAGGATGACAACCCCCCACACGTGATTATTTATGGGGTGTTTTCTATACCCTGGAGGCATATAAGGTTTTTTTTTATAGAACGCAGATTTAGAAACTTAAAAAAGGGTTCCTTTTAAGCGAAATGTAAAGATTCCGTGTCCTTTTTAAAAGTCGAAAGTGATTGGGGGTTTTATAGAAAGCGTTGTCGTAGTTACTTCAAAAAGGGCTCATTCGATTGGAAATTAAAAGGGCTAGTGCCGTTTTTAATAATCAGAAGTGATTGGAGGGCAACTAGCCCCCCCCCCTCTGACGCCTACTATGTCTCCAGACACATTACCCCAAAATTGTGAGATAGCAATTTTCTTCAACATAGTTGAAATTTCTAGAACTTAGATCGGTGAGTATGACCCCCCCCCCAGCCCTCAAGGCAAGGGTGGTAAGTTATGCCCTGGGGGCATATAAGGTTTTTATTGAAAGGGTTGTCGTAGAAACTTCAAATGGGCTCATTCGATTGAGAATTGAAAGGGCTAGTACCTTTCTTAATAGTTGAAAGTGATTGCAGAGAAACTAACACCCCTCTCACACCCACCACTTCCCCAAACGCATCCAATCAAAATTTTGAGATAACCATTTTGTTCAACGTAATTGAGTTCTGGAAATTAGATCTTGATGACAACCCCCTCACAGCCCTCAGGGCAAGGGTTGTAATTTATGCCCTGGGGGCATATAAGGTCTTTGTAGAAATTCCTGACGTATAAACTCAAAAAGGGCTCATTCGATTGGAAATTAGAAGGGCCTGTGCCAATTTTAATAGTCGAAAGTGATTGGAGGGTAACTAACACTCCTTCCACGCTCACCATTTCCCCAAACACATCCATTTTTTTTAGACCAGGGCACTTCATATCGAAAGAGTCGTCGTATAAACTTTGAAAAGGGCTCATTCGATTGAAAATAGAAAGGGCTAGTGCACTTTTAAATAGTTGAATGTGATTGGTGGGCAACTAATACCCCACCCCCGCCCCCCCTCCCATTTTCCTATTATATTTAAAAACTACATGCTGCCTTAAGATTAAATCAAAATGCACTGTGTTAATGCTAATTCCCAATAAGGCATCTCAGCAGTATCCCAAGAACGACTGAGGGCATAATGTTCAAACTTTTGGGGCTACTTTTGCTCTTAAAGTTTAACCAAATCAAAATAGCGTAAGTGTATTCAAGCTATCAAAGAAAGTAAACAGATTTTTTTGCGAATGGTATCAAGTTTTCTATTTCAGGTCAACTAGAGGAGGTATGAAACTAAATTTAACACTACTATTTTTGTCCAGATTTTTAAAAGGGTGTATGTTGTTAAAAATTGCTGAAAAATTTTTTCCAGCATACAAATAGCAGGCTAAACTAAATTCTTAAAAAAAAGAAAAGATTTAAAGTATTATTTTCTTTTTCCCTGAAAAGATTGTGTCAATAGAAAACGAACAGAAATTGATTAAAAAAAAACTTTTTCCACAAGATAAGTTTTTCAAAGAAAAGTAAAGAACTCCATTAAACCAAAAATGAGCAAAAATCAAATCAAATAATCTACTAAGCGTGAAACAACCACAAATCAGAACCGACAAATAAATGAAACCGAAAACGAACAAAGATTACAATAAATAACCGAGTCAAGCTCAAAACGAGCAGAAATTAACGTTGAGTAGGGCTCAAAACCTCTGTGTCTTCCCAGGGCCAGAACATAATTTGCTCTTTACTAAAAAAAAACTAATGAAAGTGCATTGTCAGTTTAATATACATATACCGATATTTATTAATCAAAATGTTAATATTATTTGATTTATTAAAGTTATAATGAAAGATCTAAAGTCGAACGGGCCAGCCATGACAAAAAACCAACAAAGAGAAAAATCTCTAAAAAAAACAAAACAAACGAGACTGTGGCTAGTGGAGATAAAATAAAAAAAAAAGAAAAAAAAAACCCCTTATTTTTAGAATGTATAAAACAAATGCTTATAAAGAAAGAAAGACACAAAAACACCCAACCAAGGTACCCCTAAAAACCAATAAAACCACCACCAAAAAAAAAAAAAAAAATGTACCCATGGCGCAAACAGCTAACCGTTGTAAAACGTTGCTAAAATTTATTTAAACAATTTAATACAGACCATCAGATGAGGAAAAATAAAAAAACTGTAAATTAAATTAATTGTTCAGTTTCTAAATAATCATTTTGTTAGCTATTACTGAAGCAAATCGTTTTGGTCTAACAGGTAAAATATTCCCCTGGTGATTATTTAAAATCTTTACTCCCTTATTGACAATTGATTCACTCTTTAGAAGGTTATCATAAATTGGGTCAATATTTAAATTACCCGTTTCCATATTTATGGAAAGTTTAGCAAACATATGTTTTTTAATTTCTATGGCTTCCCTGGCCCATTGGGTGTACCCCTTATCATTAGAAATAGCCAAGGCTTCATCAAATTTTACAAAATGATCTGGTTGAAGCCAAATATGCTCTGCTAAAGCTGAAACGAAAGTTTCTGGAAGCTTGCTTAATTGTAGGGTTTTTCTATTGAATTACGGTGTTCAATAAACCTTTCAACAAATTGTTGGTGAGTCCTACCAATATAGAACTTCCCACAAGAACACGGAATTTTATACACCCCACTTACTAAATTTCCCGAGTTAAATCCTTACCAGAACTAAAAAAACTACTCATTGGCCTCAGCGATTGGAAACATGTATCAATACCAAATTTACGTAAAACCCGTGAAAGTTTCTCCCCCAAACCAGGTACATATGGTAGTGAAATGAAGCTTTTTGATACAACTAAATCTAAAGACTGAGAAACCTCAATAACCCTACTACTATGTTTGGCCCGTCTATTTTCAATTATCTTATCAATGAACTTAATTGGATAACTATTACAAAATAAAATATCCCTCAAGTATAACAATTCCGAATCCAGAAATTCCTGGGAACAGATTTTAAAGGCTCTATCCACTAGTGAAATTACAACCCCCATTTTAATCGACATAGGGTGGCAAGAATGAAAATTTAATTTCTGGATTCGGAATTGTTATACTTGAGGGATATTTTATTTTGTAATAGTTATCCAATTAAGTTCATTGATAAAATAATTGAAAATAGACGGGCCAAACATAGTAGTAGGGTTATTGAGGTTTCTCAGTCTTTAGATTTAGTTGTATCAAAAACCTTCATTTCATTACCATATGTACCTGGTTTGGGGGAGAAACTTTCACGGGTTTTACGTAAATTTGGTATTGATACATGTTTCCAATCGCTGAGGCCAATGAGTAGTTTTTTTTAGTTCTGGTAAGGATTTAACTCGGGGAAATTTAGTAAGTGGGGTGTATAAAATTCCGTGTTCTTGTGGGAAGTTCTATATTGGTAGGACTCACCAACAATTTGTTGAAAGGTTTATTGAACACCGTAATTCAATAGAAAAAACCCTACAATTAAGCAAGCTTCCAGAAACTTTCGTTTCAGCTTTAGCAGAGCATATTTGGCTTCAACCAGATCATTTTGTAAAATTTGAAGAAGCCTTGGCTATTTCTAATGATAAGGGGTACACCCAATGGGCCAGGGAAGCCATAGAAATTAAAAAACATATGTTTGCTAACCTTTCCGTAAATAGGGACACGGGTAATTTAAATATTGACCCAATTTATGATAACCTTCTAAAGAGTGAATCAATTGTCAATAAGGGAGTAAAGATTTTAAATAATCACCAGGGGACTATTTTACCTGTTAGACCAAAACGATTTGCTTCAGTAATAGCTAACAAAAGGATTATTTCGCAACTGAATAATTAAAGTAATTTAGAGTTTTTTTATTTTTCCTCAGTTACTCTGGTGTCCTCACTGAAGTAACTTTATTTTAGCATCTTTTCCCTACGTGGATTAGTTTGCGCCGATTGTACATTTTTTTTTTTTTTTTTTGGTGTTGGTTTTATTGGTTTTTAGTTTTATCTTGTTTTTTTTGTGTATTTCGTGCTGAAGACACCTTGTTTGTATACAGGCGAACTATCCGCGTTGTTTTGTTTCTGTTGTTTTCCTTTTCTCTCCACTGGCCACAGTCTTGTTTTTTTTTTTTTTTTTAGAGATTTTTCTCTTTGTTGGTTTTTTATTAAAGTTATAAAAGTAAAAACATTGATATGCTAATAAATATAATTTCTAAATTTCAAGAAAAAAATTTGCACCCATTTTCGAGAAAAATTTTGTAGATAAATACATACAGAGTTTTGGTAGAAATAAGGATAGATGGTATTCCAGCTTAGGTAAATTTGGTGTAGGAAAATAAAATAGTAATGGATACAGACTTTTGCAATTTTGTAGGTATAACAATCTAGTTATAACCAATACGGTGTTTGGTCATAAAATGGCCCATAATTTAACATAGTATTAACGTGATGGTAAGACAGCAAACCTTATTGATTATGTTATAGTAAACAGAAGACTGGCAGGATCAATACAAGATACTAGTGTATATAGGAGTGCTGTTATTGATGTTAAAAGTAAAGATCGCTATCTAGTAGTGTCAAGGGTTAATCTAAAGCTGAAATTCAGAAGTGTAATCTTCTGGGAAGTTATGACGCTAGTAGACTCCAGGATAAGAATGTGAAAGAAACTTTCCAGCAACAGTTGAATATTAAACTTGAGAGTATAAAACTGGACAACGTAGAAGATGGTTGGAATAATTTTAGAAAAATAATTTGTGAAGTTGCTGAAGCTGTATAAGGGAAGAAAGCTAGAACTGCAGCTAAGAATATTAGTGAAAAAGCTTTATGTTTAATAGAAAGGAGAAAGGACTTGTTCAAGAATTATCTGAGTTATAGATCGCATGAAAACAAAAGAAATGTAAAGAAAGTGGAGAAAGCATTGAAATATGAACTAAGGAGGTGTGAAGTGGAGGCCATGGATAAAATTGCCGAGGATTTAGAAGATGCAGACGGCATAATAGTAAGAAGACGGCATAATAGTAAAATATTGTACTGGCACGTTAATAAATTGAGAGGTAGTTGTCAATCCGGACTTGTCCCAGTTAAAGATAGGAATGGGGTGGAAATTAGCGACTAGGAGAAAGCTATAGCGAGATGGGCCGAACATTTTGAGAACTTGCTTAACCGAGATAGAGTTGCAGGAAAAAATATAGAGGAAAATGAAAAAGTTTGTGATACCTTGGATGTGAAGGAAGATTTGTTTTGTGAGGAGGAATTCGCAACAGTACTAAAAGGATTAAAGAATAATAAGGCTCCAGGTGCTGATAGGGTAGTAAATGAGTTTTTTAAATATGGTGGCTCTGAGGTTAGAAATAAGTTATTGAAGATTATGAATATGATTTTTGAAAAAGGGGAAGGACCTAACGATTTTAGGAAAACCTTAATTAAGCCACTTTATAAGAAAGGTGATAAAAGTGAGTGTAGTAATTATCGAGGCACTAGTCTGGTCTCTGTAGGTAGCAAATTGCTTATTAATATGATACTTTTTAGACTGAGAGATGCCGTAGACAAAGTTTTAAGGGAAGAGCAGTGCGGTTTTAGAAAAGGTAGAGGATGTGTTGACCAAATTTTCACTCTTAGGTTAATAATTGAGAAGTGCCTAAGTTTTCAAACACCTTTGGTCCTCAGTTTCATAGATTATGAGCAAGCGTTCGATTCTGTTGATAGAGGAGCTTTAATAAAGGTTTTATCCTTGTATGGTATACCAGACAAATACATTAAAGTGATTAGTGCTATGTACAAGAATAACACTGCTGCGGTTAAGGTAGGTAATAAGGTTAGCAGCTGGTTTTGTATTAAATCAGGAGTTAAGCAGGGTTGTGTTCTATCCCCCTTTATATGGATTATTTTGATAGACTTTGTTTTAAGGAGCACAGGAAAGGCAATGGGAGACCACGGAATCAAATGAGGAGGAAAAAGTCTCCTGGACTTGGATTATGCTGATGACTTAAGCATCTTAGATGAAAGTGTGAGCAAAATGAATGAAGTTTGAGAGGTTTTGCGAGTTCAGGGTGCTAGCATTGGTTTGAAAATTAATATTAAGAAGACTAAGTCACTAAGGATAGGAATAAGTGAAGATGAAAAGGTGACGTTGAGTAGCAAAAAGATTGATCAGGTGGCCAGCTTCACTTACCTTGGTAGTATTATTAGTAAAGATAATGGGAACAGTGAAGATGTTAAATATAGAATAGCCAAGGCTCAGGGTGTTTTTTCACAGTTAAAAAAAGTCTGGAAAAATAGGAAGATAAGTCTGCAAACCAAGATTAGAATCTTAGAAGCTACAGTGATGACAGTGGTCAAATATGGCTCTGAAGCATGGACGCTCCGAAAAGCGGATGAAGATTTGCTAGATGTTTTCCAGAGAAATTGCTTATTTGCTTATTATTGCTTATTAATTGTTTTGCAGAGAAATCTATTCAAAGCCTCCCTTTTTACGCCCGCCCATAAAGTTCCCATTTCCTTTAAATCTTTCTTTATGACGTCCTCCCAACCCAGACGAGGACGACCTGCTTTCCGTTTAGCCCTAGACGGTTGGCCGAAAAGAGCAAGCTTCGGCAATGCGTCATCCTTCATCCGCACAACGTGCCCTAGCCACCTCAACCTATCTTTCATTATAGCCAAAATTCCAAGCAGTGCGTTCATTAGCCATATATATTAAGCGTTTGACACCCTCATTAGACGAGCTAGCTTACTGACCGGAAACGGCAGAAGTAATTTTGCGGATTATTTTATGTCCATTGTTTCAAGGTTTATACACGGAAAAAATATAACGGTAAGCAAAAGAGGACGTTATAACACATGTGTTACTGTTGCAGGAATACGGTATGCAAAGGGGCATTTAGGTCGCCAAGAAATTTTTTGGTAAAGCATAGGAGCAACCCCAACTCGTCAACTGAAAAAACTTACACGTGAAAGAATTATGGCTAGCTTAAGAAAAAAAAAATGCAAAGCCAAAAAGCGCCTATTTGGCAGTGTTTCAGGATTGCTAGCCGAGGAGATAAAAACTATGGTCCCAACGCAATTGCTCCAGATCTTGACGCAGAATCTTTTGAAAATGCAAAAGTGGCTGTTTTGCAGCGCTTACAGTGTTCAGAGTCAGAGATTTGCCGGATTGAATTAGCCACACGCCTTCAGGGACTCTTTATCGACAATAGTTGGAACCTGCAGAGAAAAAATAGAATTACTTCTTCAGTAGCAGGGCTTATTTGCAAGCGGCGTGTTAAGACAGTAGCTCCAGTAGGCTAGTGAAACAACTTCTGTATCCTAAACAATACAGAATTAAAGCACTGGAATACGATCATATCCATGAACCGAAGGCAAAGTCGTCTTTTGAAATAAAGTTTGACTGCAAAATTAGTCCTGCTGGCTTATATATCCACAAAACTTTTACATTTTTGGCTGCTAGTCCTGACGGTATAGTACTGTTCCCATCTGGTGAAAAAGCCATAATAGAGGTTAAATGTCCCATAACAGCAAAAGAGCTGTGTATCACTGAATGGTTGGAATCACGAAAGTCCAGTTGTATTGAAATCATTGACAACGGTGAAATGAGACTAAAGAGAAACCACAATTATTATTACCAGATTCACATGCAACTTGAGTGATCAGACATCGAAATTGCATATTTTGTGTTATATTTAGGTAAAGGTTCAATATATACGGAGCGAATAGTTCGTGACAAGGAGTTTCGGTCACAGAAAATGCTACCAGAGCTAGAAAGATTCTTCTTTGAAGCACTTCTGCCAGAAATAGTTGATGGTAAAGTTCCAAGAAGCATGGACATTTGGGAACCATTCCTTTGAAGCAATTAACTTAGTTTCGTATAGATAAATGATTTTTTGTTGAATGAATTCAGCTTGAACCAATTTTTACTATCATATAAAGCATTTTTACTATCAGCTTGAATTAATATTTACTACCATATGATAGTATCGCGTACCTCTTTGTAGGGTTTTTTTTAAACAATGCTATACGCTGCAGTTCAGTACACTTTTTCTAATGATTAATATAACTATTAAAAGGGAATATCGTACGCATATACATTTTAGGGTTCTATCTTTCACACATATACAGAGCTCCTGAATGGGGGAGAGGGTACAAGGAGGTCATGTACGAGATCAGGAGACGTTGAGAGTAGTAGTAGAAGAGTTGGTATTCGTAATAGTAATAACAGTAGAAGCAACATCACTAGTAGTATCAGCAGAAGAAGCAGTTGCAGCATGTACATAGTGCTCTTGAGTGAAACTATGAAAGTTTGAGTTTTTCTAATGGACATATTATATATGTCAATTAGATTATTATATATGTCAATTCTTTCAAAAAGCTCCATATTAATTGGAATTTCGTCCTTTGACAGAAATTCAAGCTTCTGCAGATAGGATAGGAGAATTTTAAATTGTTTTTTATGTATTTCATGTACTTTTTTTAATGTACCTGGTCCATCCTGGTAAATCCAATGTAATGGATTTTTTTTTAATGTACCTGGTCAGCCCTTCTTTACTGCTATTCTCATTGACGACATCTGCTTGATTTGCTTCAACCGAAACTCTTCTTGGTGGCTTTGTGACATTGTTATCTGTCAGATTGGTTAACGGAACTACGTTTTCTTGCATTGAATGTACTTGAGTCTCATTGGCTAATTGCTTCATTTCCTTGGCTTTGATTCAAATGACTAAAATTCCCTAGCTTGTATAGGGTTTGCTTCTAAGAAAACTAGTGATCCAAGGATCATCATGAAAACTCTTAGTAAATACAATTTCATTTTACAAGCATTGAAGATAATCCATTGTAAATGAAAATATTTTGTCTAATAATTAAAATCGAAACTTTGATTGTATTTTTTCCTAGGTTTATTATTCGTAATCTTAAAAAGTATCATGGGAAGAATTTTCAAGCTAAAATATAAATGCAATTATCAAAACATAGTTTGATCAAAATTCTAAAGGTCAAGAATAGAAAAAATACTGTTACTTATTAACCTGCGTTTGCTTACATCACTCAAATGACGTTATTTATACTAAAAGAAAACACAAGATTTAATACAAGGAAAATTAACAAAAAGGTTTTTTCATGTAACACGATGAAAAATAAGAAAGTAGTGACATTAAAACAGAGCAAAACATGCAGAACGTATTATTTGTATTTGGAGTGTGGAGGGGGTATTCCATCTTTAACCCCACTGTCCCTTTCTCTCTCTCTCTCTCTCTCTCTCTCTCTCTCTCTCTCTCTCTCTCTCTCTCTCTCTCTCTCTGTATGGTGCTAAATGGGACTTTTTGTGTCTATTAAAGGGCTACTGCAACTGTTATCATGGCAATTGATGTGGAAAACAAGGTATTTAAACAAGTATAAAATGTTTCGTCTGGAGTCCCCCTTCTTCTTTCAGTGAAAGTTTGAGTTTTTGTGACATATTATGAAAGTATCTGCCGATCTGGAGGCAGCAGGCAAGCCTCCAGATCGACTACACATTTTTTTTTTCTTAAAACTGGTAAATTGACATTTCTGATCACCCAAATGATCTAAATAGGTCAGGACTCTAAGGAAGATTTTGTATTTTATCACTGGGTGGTTGTATCGAGCCAGTGGTCACGCCATGACACAAACAAGATGATCATAATGTCAGCAGTTTGAAAAGAAGTGACTATGAGAATCCATATATACAAGCCAGTCACGTAACCATGCCGGGGTCCTACGGTGCGGTGCCAGGGCATATATATATAGTAACGGGAGCACGGTAGCTTCACCGCCATGCACCATCAGTTACCACACTATGCTTCCATACATGGATTCTTATTGCTGCTTGTCTTCAAACCACAGTCGTGAGCATCTTTTTGATCCCATGACGTCACCACTGGTTCGTTACATCCACGTTGATAAACTTCAAATTTTTCCTTAAACGAATATACGCATTTATTTAAATCGTTTTTGCGGCCAGTCGAGCTCGTTTTCTCGCTGTCGCTTGTAATTCTTGCTGCTGCTTATGTTCTAATAACATATTTCTTTGTTCTCGCTTTGGCATATCTCTTAGCCACATATTTCTTCGTTTTTTACTTTTAAAATTAAAAAAAAATATGTTTTTCTAACTGAAAGTAAGGAGCAACATTGAAACTTAAAACAAACAGAAATGATTACGTATATGAGGGGTTCGCCCCCTGGTCAATACCTCACCCTTTACGTTAAAGTTTTTTTTTTAGTACTTTCAAAAGAGATATCTATTTTAATTAACCGGCCTTTGTGATTCAGGGGTTTGTGATCCGAACAAAATTTGAACTTTGGCGTAAAGCGCGAGGTATTCACTAGTGGTAAACTCCCTAATATGCGTAATAAAAACATACAAATACAAAATTTTGTTACGTAAGTTAATTCGCAAGTTACGTCAGAACAAAATTTCGAGAAAGCCATTTAGCCAAAACAAGTAAAATTAATATATAAGTTTCATTCTGATTATTCATGTACGGTGAGGCAAAATCAAAGCTACATTAATTCAATAACGTTCAGAAATTAAATAAAAAAAACCAGTTTTTTTTAACTGAAAGTAAGGAGCGACATTAAAACTTAAAACGAACAGAAATTATCAAAATATATCCGTAGATCAAAAGGGATGTTCCCTCCTCAACGCCTCGCTCTTTACGCTAAAGTTTTTTATTGTTTTAAAAATAAAGTTGTGCGACAGAGTCAAACTTTAGCGCAAAGAGCGAGGCGTTGAGGAGGGGAAAGCTCCTTTCATATACGGAATAAGTTCTGTTCGTTTTTGTTTGCTATTACTTTAGACTTTTTTAACACCCTTTACCTTAGGACTCTTAGGTGATCTGATTAGTCAGATCCGATTAGGAAAGATTGGTCTTGTCACGTTTGATGGCATAGGTTCTTCCTTTGTCCTCTAGGCATTATAATTACCCTCTGTACTGTCTGTGCTTACTCTAGGCATTATGAAACTACTTAAAACGCTGTTTTAAAATAGACTAATTACACTTGGTATTTTATGCTCAGTTATGTTCCTTTTGTAAGGTCGCATGCCTAATAGATATAAAGACGATACTTTCCCTACTAGAAAGGGGCAGAAATGATGTAATTTATCACAGGAAAAATCCCCTACCGCGGAAAATAGCCCTCTTAAAATACTCCCCCCTCCAAATACTTCCGTGCAAAATACCCCTCTGACACACAGAAATATCTCTTGGAAAATATCTGCCATGGAAAACACCCCCCGCCTCATAAAAAAAAACGAAGAAAAAACCGGTAGTGGCGAATAAGGTTTCCAAATTTGACAAATTTACAGGAGTTTTGTCTTGTTTTTAGTTTTTTGAATAGCGCTAACGAAAAGGAAAAGAGGAATTGACAAGTTTATTAAGTAGAAACAGCAAGGTATCACGGTTTATAAGGTCAAAAAAGATTAGAACGTCAAATCCAAGGCAATTTTGAATTGGCATTTAAATAATATTTCATTTCCGTCTTGAAGCAGAAATAAAGAAAAAAAAATCATATTTTTCTTAATCCTGACAGAGTATATTTGTCAAAAAACATCGTTGAAGAAAATAAAAGGAGCTTGGTTAGAACGAGAACAATCTGATGTGGATGAAATATTTTTCAATCTCTATAAAATCACCTTTAAATCTAAATTCATCATCTTTCCTTAATTTTCCACCTTTCCTAAAAAAGTACTATTTCTGTTTTCTTCTTATTTAATTCTAATCCTTTCATATTCAAATATTCCTCCATTATGTGTATTGCACGTCTTTTGCCGAATGAGCTATGAGAGCAATATCATCAGCAAACAAAAGCATGCATGTTTTCAAAGCATTTATCAGTACTTCCGGAGCACTTTTCTCGTTGAAGTAATCAACTATATCAATAATTTACCGGGTGTGGGGGGAGTTCTCGTGAATTCCCGCCACTCCCGGTCAATTTTTCTTTCCGATATCTCCAGGGACTAAAGCACAGGAACAGTGAACAAGCATTTTAAGTATCAATATGAAAGCACCTTTCTAATAGAAACGATCATTTAGAGAATCAGTATGAAAACAAATTTACAATCGAAAAGTAGTGAGAAGGAAATAACTAAAATGAAAAAGTGCGCCCGAATTCAATTTATGTAACGATGCAACATAATTTTAACTAAGAAAAAAAGGGGGACTAGGCTGTAATTTTACTAATGATTGCATTGAATTTAAGATAGCGGAAGTTTTGCGATCATTTTCATTTTTAGTATAATGGTTGTGCATGGCCATTCATTCGTTCATTGCCAATGGTTCAAAGAAGAAATACGAAAAATATGAACGGAAATGTAAGAACGCGTTTTTGCGAAACTGGCTCAGTCACTGAATATTCTTACGGGACACTAGTGAGCGCAGTGGATGTTTTTGCGTCGCTGAGTCGTTGTATGATGTCACCAGTGAGCTTTTCAGTCACTGGGCTTCAAGAGCTCCAGTCACTGAAGTCGATAAAAAGACGCCCAAAGTTAAGCATTCATTGGATCAGAGACCGGGTTGTAAGTTACGAGTAAAAGAGCGATACCTTGGAGTAATGGCAAAAAAGCAACAGAAACACATCCATGAAGTACAAAAACAATCCTTAAATAAAACAAATAGATCAAAATCTCCGTTAGGACTTCAAAATGAGTGGGAAAAATAGCAAAATTACGGCAAGAATTAAAAAACAAAATCTTTGGTGCTGAGAAGCAACACGTCAAGTATGTTACTTGCCAAAACAAAATAACGCTCATTGAAACTTGATTTTCTGAGGCAGGTTGACACAGTTTCCAGATAATGGCACTTTGTGCGTGATGTTTACACCAGTTCTTACAAGTACGGAGCGGCCATCCTTTTGATTTTTCCTCCCCATTTGATTCCGTGGTCCATCAAAATAATCCATATTAAGGTTGATAGAACACAACCCTGCTTAACTCCTGATCAAACAGTTCGTGGTAACGAACTGTAGGTAAGGAGCGACCCGGCTCAATGGTAACCGAAACTCTAAAATACGGAACTTCGATACCAATAGATACATCAAAAGAATCAGATTTTAATTCTGATTTCAAATATATAAGTTTCATTAAGTTTCATCTTACCCATCAAAAGTTACGCGCCTGAGAAAATTTGGCTGATTTTCAAAAAAACTGGAAAAGACCTCTTAAAATTTATAGAATCATAATGAACATCACACCATCATATTCAGCGCATTAGAGAACCCTACTCTAGTGGTGTCGAGTTCCTATCTGCAAAAATGTAGAATTTTGTATTTTCTGACAGAAGAAAGATTACGAGTGTGTGTTTATTTATTTATTTTTTTTTCCCAGGGGTGATCGTATCGACCCAGTGGTCATAGAATATCTTGGGAGGGCTCATTGGAACGGAAATTAAAAGTTCTAGTTCCCTTTTTAAGTGACCAAAAAAATGTAGGGCAACTAGGCCCCCTCCCGCGCTCATTTTTTCCCAAAATCACCGGATCAAAATTTTGAGATAGCCATTTTGTTCAGCATGGTCGAAAATATTATAACTATGTCTTTTAGGATGACTTAATCCCTCGAAGCCCCCGGGGGGAGGGCTAAAAGTTATGAACTTTATCCAATGTTAACCCTGTTCACCCTGTCGTCAATACCTCGCTCTTTACGCTAAAGTTTTTCTTGGTACTTTCAAAAGAGCTTTTTATTCTAATTAAACGGCCTTTGTGATTTTCAAACAGTTCGTGGTAACGAACTGTAAGTAAGGAGCGACCTGGCTAAATGGTAACAGAAGCTCTAAAAAACGGAATTTTGATACCTGTAGGTACATATAAAGAATCAGATTTTAATGCTGATTTCAAATATATAAGCTTCGTTCAGTTTAGTCTTACTCATAAAAAGTTACGCGCTTGAGAAAATTTGGCTGATTTTCGAAAAAATTGGAAAAGACCCCCTAAAAGTTATAGAACCTTAATGAAAATCACACCATCATATTCAGCGTATCAGAGAACCCTACTGTAGAGGTTTCAAGCCCCTATCTACAAAAATGTGGAATTTTGCATTTTTTGCCAGAAGAAAGATCACGGATGCGTGTTTATTTATTTTTTTTCCCAGGGGTGATCGTATCGACCCAGTGGTCCTAGAATATCGTAGGAGGGCTCATTCGAACGAAAATTAAAAGTTCTAGTTCCCTTTTTAAGTGACCAAAACAATTTAGGGCAACTAGGTCCCCTCCCACTCTCATTTCTTTCCCAAAATCACCAGATCAAAATTTTGAGATAGCCATTTTGTTCAGCATGGTCGAAAACATTATAACTATGTCTTTTAGGATGACTTAATCCCTCGAAGCCCCCGGGGGGAGGGCTAAAAGTTATGAACTTTATCTAATGTTAACCCTGTTCACCCTGTCGTCAATACCTCGCTCTTTACGCTAAAGTTTTTCTTAGTACTTTCAAAAGAGCTTTTTATTCTAATTAAACGGCCTTTGGGTGGGGGTGGGTCGGGGGTTATATGGGAGGATCTTTTCATGAAGGAAGTTTTCCTGGGGGAAGGGACATTGCTATGAAGGGGGCGCCGGATTTCCCAGCATTATTTAAAAAAAGATCAGAAATTAATTATAAAAAAAAGTTTTCCAACTGAAAATAAGGAGTAACATCAACACTTAAAATGAACAGAAAATATTACGTGTATGATTGGGTTAACCCCCTAGTCAATACCTCGCTCTTTAAGCCAAAGATTTGTTAGTACTTTCATAAGAGCTATTTATTCTAATTAACGGCCTTTGTGATTAAGGGCCATTTTTAAAGAATTGGAACAAAATTCGAACTTTAGCTTAATGAGCAAGGTATTGACTAGGGGGCGAACCCCCTAATATACGTATCAAAAATATATGAATATAGATGTTCAAAACGTAAGTTAATTCGTAAGTTACGTATATTTATTACTAATAAAAACGTTCGTAAATAAAATTAAACAAGGTTCGAGAAAGCCATTTAACCAAATAAAAGTAAAATTAATCTGCAAATTTTGTTCTAATTATTCGACCTTTGTGATTAAGGGGTCATTTTTAAAGAATTGGAACAAAATTCGAACTTTACTTTAAAGAGCAAGGTATTGACTAGAGGGTGAACCCCCTAATATACGTATTAAAAATATATGAATATAGATATTCGATACGTAAGTTAATTCGTAAGTTACGTATATTTATTACTAATAGAAACGTTCGTAAATAAAATTAAACAAGTTTCGAGAAAGCCATTTAACCAAATAAAAGTAAAATTAATATGGAAATTTTGTTTTAATTATTCATGTACGGTGAGCCAAAACCAAAACCTGCATTAATTCAAGAAAGTTCAAAATTTAAATAAAAAAACAAGTTTTTTTAACTGAAAGTAAGGAACGACGTTAAAACTTAACACGAACAGAAATTATTCCGTATATGAAAGGGGCTGTCCCCTCCTCAACGCCTCGCTCTTTACGCTAAAGTTTTTCATTGTTTAAAAAAAAACAGAGTTGTGAGAAAGTCAAACCTCCCCTGCCTCCCCTGGGGGCTTTGAGGGATTGAGTCATCCTAAAACACATAGTTATAATATTTTTGACCATGCTGAACAAAATGGCTATCTCAAAATTTTGATCGGGTGACTTTGGGAAAAAAATAAGCGTGGGAGGGGGCCTAGTTGCCCTCCATTTTTTTGGTCACTTAAAGAAGACACTAGAAATATTCGTCTACTTTCGAATGAGCCCTCTCAAAATCTTTTAGGACTATCTGGTTAATACAATCACCCCTGGAAAAAAAAACAAAAACAAAAAAACAAATACACACGCATCCGAGATCCTTCTTCTGGCAAAAATGCAAAATTTCACATTTTTGCAGATAGGAGCTTGAAACCTCACAGTAGGATTCTCTGATACGCTGAATCTGATAGTGTGATTTTCATTAAGATTCTATAACTTTTAGGGAGTCTTTCCCCCTTTTTTCGAAAATAAGCCAAATTTTCTCAGGCGCGTAATTTTTGATGGGTAAGATTAAACTTGATGAAACTTGTATATTTGAAATCAGAATTAAAATCTGATTCTTTTGATGTATCTATGGTATCAAAATTCCGTTTTTTAGAGTTTCGGTTACCATTGAGCCGAGTCGCTCCTTACTTACAGTTCGTTACCACGAACTGTTTGAAAATCGCAAAGGCCGTTTAATTCGAATAAAAAGCTCTTTTGAAAGTACTAAGAAAAACTTTAGCGTAAAGAGCAAAGTATTGAAGACAGGCTGAACCCCCCTAATATATGTAATTGCTTATGTTAGTAGGCCTATACGTGTTTCATGTTCTTCCGTACTTTCAGTTTCAGCAACGTGTTTTTTTTAAATATAATTTCTGATCGTTTTTTTAATAATGCTGGGAAATCCAGTACCCCCGTCATGAAAAATTCCCTTCCCCATGCAAAATTCCTCTATGGAAAGATCCTCCCATGTAAACCCCGCCCCCCCCCCCCCCCCCCTACCAGAAAAAATCCCCCCGGAAGATGTCTGTATACTTCGCAATAATCTATACTATATGTAAACAATGGGCAATATTGTTCTTTGATAAGCTGAATCTGATGGTGTCATTTTCGTTAAAGTTAATTAAGACAAAATTTGCAATTAAAACAAAATTTTATTGTTTAAAAAATTGATTTGTGAGAAAGTTAAACTTTGGCGTAAAGAGCGAGGCGTTGAGGAGGGACAGTCCCTTTCATATACGGAATAATTTCTGTTCGTTTTAAGTTTTAACGTCGTTCCTTACTTTCAGTTAAAAAAACTTGTTTTTTTATTTAAATTTTGAACTTTCTTGAATTAATGCAGGTTTTGGTTTTGGCTCACCGTACATGAATAATTAAAACAAAATTTGCATATTAATTTTACTTTTATTTGGTTAAATTGCTTTCTCGAAACTTGTTTAATTTTATTTACGGACGTTTTTATTAGTAATAAATATACGTAATTTACGAATTAACTTACGTAACGAACATCTTTATTCATATATTCTTAATGCGTATATTAGGGGTTTCACACCCTAGTCAATACCTTGCTCTTTAAGCTAAATTTCGAATTTTGTACCAATTCTTTAAAAATGACCCCTTAATCACAAAGGCCGAATAATTAAAACAAGATTTGCAGATTAATTTTACTTTTATTTGGTTAAATGGCTTTCTCGAACCTTGTTTAATTTTATTTACGAACGTTTTTATTAGTAATAAATATACGTAACTTACGAATTAACTTACGTTTCGAACATCTATATTCATATATTTTTAATACGTATATTAGGGGGTTCACCCTCTAGTCAATACCTTGCTCTTTAAGCTAAAGTTCGAATTTTGTTCCAATTGTTTAAAAATGACCCCTTAATCACAAAGGCCGTTAGTTAGAATAAAAAGCTCTTATGAGAGTACTAAAAAATCTTTTGCTTAAAGAGCGAGTTATTGACTAGAGGATGAACCCAATCATACACGTAATATTTTTCTGTTCGTTTTAAGTTTTGATGTTACTCCTTATTTTCAGTTGGAAAACTTTTTTTTTTATAATTAATTTCTGATCATTTTTTAAATAATGCTGGGAAATCCGGCGCCCCCTTCATAGCAATGTCCCTTCCCCCAGGAAAACTTCCTTCATGAAAAGATCCTCCCCCATAACCCCCGACCTCCCCCTACCCCCACTACCAGAAAAAATGCCTCCTGAAAACTTCTGTATACTTCCCAATAAACAATACTATATTTTAACATTTGGTAAAGTTTATAACTTTCAGCCCTCCCCCTGGGGGCTTTGAGGGATTGAGCCATCCTAAAAGACATAGTTATAATATTTTCGACCATGCTGAACAAAATGGCTATCTCAAAATTTTGATCGGGTGACTTTGGGAAAAAAATGAGCGTGGGAGGGGGCCTAGTTCCCCTCCATTTTTTGGGTCACTTAAAAAGGGCACAAGAAATTCTAATTTCCGTTCCACTTAGCCCACCCACGATATTCTTGTACCACTGGGTCTATACGATCACCCCTGGTAAAAAGAAAAAAAAAAAAAACACCAAAAAAACAAATAAACACGCACCCGTGATCTTTCTTCTGGCAAAAAATGCAAAATTCCATATTTTTGTAGATAGGAGCTTGAAACCTCTACAGTAGGGTTCTCTGATGCGCTGAATATGATGGTGTGATTTTCATTAAGGTTCTATAAATTTTAGGGGGTCTTTCCCAATTTTTTCGAAAATCAGCCCAATTTTCTCAGGCGCGTAACTTGTGATGACTAAGATTAAACTTGATGAAACTTATATATTTGAAATCAGCATTAAAATGTGATTCTTTTGATGCATGTATTGGTATCGAATTTCTTTTTTTTAGAGTTTCGGTTACAAATAAGCCGGGTCGCTTCTTAAATACAGTTCGTTACCACGAACTGTTTGAAAGTCACAAAGGCCGTTTAATTAGAATAAAAAGCTCTTTTGAAAGTACTAAGAAAAACTTTAGCGTAAAGAGCGAGGTATTGACGACAGGGTGAACAGGGTTAACATTGGATAAAGTTCATAACTTTTAGCCCTCCCCCCGGGGGCTTCGAGGGATTAAGTCATCCTAAAAGACATAGTTATAATATTTTCGACCATGCTGAACAAAATGGCTATCTCAAAATTTTGATCCGGTGATTTTGGGAAAGAAATGAAGGTGGGAGGGGGCCTAGTTGCCCTACATTTTTTTGGTCACTTAAAAAGGGAACTAGAACTTTTAATTTCCGTTCCAATGAGCCCTCCTACGATATTCTAGGACCACTGGGTCGATACGATCACCCCTGGAAAAAAAAAATAAATAAACACACATCCTTGATCTTTCTTCTGGCAAAAAATGCAAAATTCCACATTTTTGTAGATAGGAGCTTGAAACCTCTACAGTAGGGTTCTCTGATACGCTGAATATGATGGTGTGATTTTCATTAAGGTTCTATAACTTTTAGGGGGTCTTAGGGGGTCTAGTCAATACCTTGCTCTTTAAGCTAAAGTTCGAATTTTGTTCCAATTCTTTAAAAATGACCCCTTAATCACAAAGGCCGAATAATTAAAACAAAATTTGCAGATTAATTTTACTTTTATTTGGTTAAATGGCTTTCTCGAACCTTGTTTAATTTTATTTACGAACGTTTTTATTAGTAATAAATATACGTAACTTACGAATTAACTTACGTTTCGAACATCTATATTCATATATTTTTAATACGTATATTAGGGGGTTCACCCTCTAGTCAATACCTTGCTCTTTAAGCTAAAGTTCGAATTTTGTTCCAATTGTTTAAAAATGACCCTTAATCACAAAGGCCGTTAGTTAGAATAAATAGCTCTTATGAAAGTACTAAAAAATCTTTTGCTTAAAGAGCGAGGTATTGCCTAGGGGGTGAACCCAATCATACACGTAATATTTTCTGTTCGTTTTAATTTTTGATGTTACTCCTTATTTTCAGTTGAAAAACTTGTTTTTTTTTCATATTTAATTTCTGATCTTTTTTTAAATAATACTGGGCAATCCGACGCCCCCTGCCTAGCAATGTCCCTTCCCCCACGAAAACTTCCTTCATGAAAAGATCCTCCCATATAACCCCCGACCCATCCTCCACCCCCACTACCAGAAAAAATTCCCCCTGAAAACGTCTGTATACTTCCCAAAAACGAGTACTGTATGTTCAAATTGGGTAAAGTTCATAACTTTCAGCCCTCCCCCTGGGGACTTTGAGGGATTAAGTCATCCTAAAAGACATAGTTATCATATTTTCGACCATGCTGAACAAAATGGCTATCTCAAAATTTTGATCGGGTGACTTTGGGAAAAAAATGAGCGTGGGAGGGGGCTAAAAAGGGCACTAGAACTTATAATTTCCGTTCCACTTAGTCCTCCCACGATATTCTAGGACGACTGGGTTTATAAGATAACCCCTGAAAAAAAAAACAAAAACAAAAAACCAAATAAACACGCACCCGTGATCTTTCTTCTGGCAAAAATACAAAATTCCATATTTCTGCAAATAGGAACTTGAAACCTCTACAGTAGGGTTCTCTGATGCGCTGAATATGATGGTGTGATTTTCATTAAGGTTCTATAACTTTTAGGGGGTCTTTCCCAATTTTTTCGAAAATCAGCCCAATTTTCTCAGGCGCGTAACTTTTGATGAGTAAGATTAAACTTGATGAAACTTATATATTTGAAATCAGAATTAAAATCTGATTCTTTTGATGTATCTATTGGTATCAAAATTCCTTTTTTTAGAGTTTCGGTTACCATTGAGCCGGGTCGCTCCTTACTTACAGATCGTTACCATGAACTGTTTGAAAGTCACAAAGGCCGTTTAATTAGAATAAAAAGCTCTTTTGAAAGTACTAAGAAAAACTTTAGCGTAAAGAGCGAGGTATTGACGACAGGGTGAACAGGGTTAACATTGGATAAAGTTCATAACTTTTAGCCCTCCCCCCGGGGGCTTCGAGGGATTAAGTCATCCTAAAAGACATAGTTATAATGTTTTCGACCATGCTGAACAAAATGGCTATCTCAAAATTTTGATCCGGTGATTTTGGGAAAGAAATGAGCGTGGGAGGGGGCCTAGTTGCCCTACATTTTTTTGGTCACTTAAAAAGGGAACTAGAACTTTTAATTTCCGTTCCAATGAGCCCTCCTACGATATTCTAGGACCACTGGGTCGATACGATCACCCCTGGGAAAAAAAATAAATAAACACACATCCTTGATCTTTCTTCTGGCAAAAATGCAAAATTCCACTTTTGTAGATAGGAGCTTGAAACCTCTACAGTAGGGTTCTCTGATACGCTGAATATGATGGTGTGATTTTCATTAAGGTTCTATAACTTTTAGGGGGTATTTCCCAATTTTTTCGAAAATCAGCCAAATTTCAGGCGCGTTACCTTTGATGGGTAAGATTAAACTTAATGAAACTGACATATTTGAAATCAGCATTAAAATTTGATTCTTTTGATGCATCTATTGGTGTCAAAATTCCGTATTTTAGAATTTCGGTTACTGTTGAGCCGGGTCGCTCCTTACTTACAGTTCGTTACCACGAACTGTTTGAAAATCACAAAGGCCGTTTAATTAGAATAAAAAGCTCTTTTGAAAGTACTAAGAAAAACTTTAGCGTAAAGAGCGAGGTATTGACGACAGGGTGAACAGGGTTAACATTGGATAAAGTTCATAACTTTTAGCCCTCCCCCGGGGGCTTCGAGGATTAAGTCATCCTAAAAGACATAGTTATAATATTTTCGACCATGCTGAACAAAATGGCTATCTCAAAATTTTGATCCGGTGATTTTGGGAAAAAATGAGCGCGGGAGGGGGCCTAGTTGCCCTCCATTTTTTTGGTCACTTAAAAAGGGTACTAGAACTTTTAATTTTCGTTCCAATGAGCCCTCCCACGAAATCCTAGGACCACTGGGTCGATACGATCACCCCTGGGAAAAAAATAAACAAATAAACACGCATCCGTGATCTATCTTCTGGCAAAAAATGGAAAATTTCACATTTTGTAGATAGGATCTTGAACACTACAGTAGAGTTCTCTGATGCGCTGAATATGATGGTGTGATGTTCATTAAGGTTCTATAGATTTTAGGAGGTCTTTCCCACTTTTTTTGAAAATCAGCCAAATTTTCTCAGGCGCGTAATTTTTGATGGGTAAGATTAAACTCAATGAAACTTATATATTTGAAATCAGATACGGCATCTCTCAGTCTAAAAAGTATCATATTACTAAGTAATTTACTACCTACAGAGACCAGACTAATCCCTCGATAATTACGACACTCACTTTTATCACCTTTCTTATAAAGGTTTTCCTAAAATTGTTAGATACTTCACCTTTTTCAAAAATCATATTCATAATCTTCAGTAACTTATTTCTAACCTCAGAGCCACCATATTTAAGAAACTCATTTACCACCCTATCAGCACCTGGAGCCTTATTATTTTTTAGTCCTTTTAGTACTGCCGCTAATTCCTCCTCACAAAACAAATCTTCCTTCCCATCCAAGGTATCACAAACTTTTTCATTTTCCTCTATATCTCTTCCTTCAACTCTATCTCGGTTAAGCAAATTCTCAAAAAGTATCGACCCATCTCTTTTTAGTTTTTTTTAAATCACTAATTGTGGCCCCATTCCAATCTTTAACTGAGCCAAGTCCGCATTGACTACTCCCTCTCAATTTGTTAACATGCCAGTACAATATTTTACTATTAAGCCGTCTAGCTGCATCTTCCAGATCCTCGGCAATGTTATCCATGGCCTCCATTTCACACCTCCTTAGTTCATATTTTAATACTTTCTCCACTTTCTTTACATTCCTTTTGTTTTCATATGATCTATCAATAAGGTAATTCTTGTAAAAGTCCTTTCTCCTTTCTATCAAATATAAAGCTTTTTCACTAATATTCTTAGCTGCAGTTTTTTTCTAACATTATTCCAACCATCTTCGACATTATCAAATCTTAAACTCTCAAGTTTAGTATTCAACTGTTCCTGGAAAGTTTCTTTCAAATACCTGTCCTGGAGTCTACCAACATCACAACTTCCTAGGAGGTATTTACCCTTCCGAAATTTCAGCTTTAAATTAACCCTTGACACTACTAGATGGTGATCTTTGCTCTTAATATCAATAACGGCACTCCTACATACCCTATTATTTTGTATTGATCCTGCCAGTCTTAACTTATGAGCCATTTTATGACCAACACCGTAGTAGTTATAACTAGATTGTTATACCTACAAAATTGCAAAAGTCTGTATCCATTATTATTTTCTTTTCCAACACCAAATTTGCCTAGGCTAGGGTACCATCTATCCCTATTTCTACCAACCTGGGCGTTAAAATCTCCAAGTAAAAACATCAAATTTCTACCTGGGACCCTGTCTATTTGCTCCTGTAACTGTAAGTAAAATTCATCTGAATCACAATAACTTTTGCCCGCTTATTCTACAGGGGCAAATGATGCCACAGCTCATGTTCCGAACTGTTTTACCATAAAATTAGTAATTCGCATTATATGATTAATACATCTCGCTAAGACGAAAGATTAGGAAGAATTTCTGTTTACCAAGACCCATAATTTTTGTTAATGTGCCCCATTCTTCCTACCTGAGTAAACAAATTTTATATCACCTAGTTTCATGCTTCCTACCCCTGGGATATGAGTTTCCGAAACTCCTAATAAATCCAGTTTGAATCGTCTGAATTCGTCAGTCAAAATGTGGTTACGATAGTCACCTTTTAACGTCGTAACATTCCAAGTTCCAATTTTCATGTTCTTTAAATGATTGAAATTATTTTCGCCTCGGGAAAAGCAATGATCCCGGATACCAGTGCAGGACGGGGATCACTTATCTTCTCAAGTCTACACCGAAGTGCTTAAGCCGCCTTAGAACCGGACAGCAAGAAGTCCCTGGGACCTCCATGAATGGGGGCTTTGTGCAATCCTGGGCCCATCTTGGTCACAACATGGTTTTCAGCACTTGGCGATGCTCTTCTATCAACAAGAGTCGAAATCCTGCACAGACAATCTCAAGCCTATTACCTCAGGGCAAGGGTTGTAAGTTATACCCTCGGGGCCTATAAGGTTTTTATAGAAAACATTGGCGTATAAACTTCAAAAGTTACTCATTCGATTAGAAATTCAAAGGGCTAGTGCCCTTTTTAACAGTCGAAAGTGATTGGAGGACAACTAACTCCCCTCTCGCGCCTACCATTTCCCCAAACACATCCAATCAAAATTTTGAGATAGCCATTTTGTTCAACGTAGTTAAAAGTCCTGGAAATTAGGTTATAAAGGATGACACCCCCCCCCCTCACAGCCCTCAGGGCAGGGATTGTAAGTTATGCCCTGGGGTTATATAAG
Organism: Artemia sp. Qi Xiang Cuo; assembly: GCF_049724085.1. Classification (NCBI taxonomy): domain Eukaryota; kingdom Metazoa; phylum Arthropoda; class Branchiopoda; order Anostraca; family Artemiidae; genus Artemia; species Artemia sp. Qi Xiang Cuo. The sequence goes on from NC_142800.1 coordinate 65,930,331, forward strand.
GTTTTTATAGAAAGCGTTGTCGTAGAAACTTCAAATCGGGCTCATTCGATTGGAAATTGAAAGGGCTAGTGCCGTTTTAAATATTTGAAAATGATTGGAGGACAACCCCCCCCCCCCCTTCCCTTGACGCCCACCATTTCCCCAAAGACACCCAATCAGTATTTTGATATATCTATTTCGTCCAACGTAGTTTAAAGTTCTGGAAATTAGGTCTTTGAGGATGATAACCCCTTCAGAGCTCTGAGGGCAATCGTTGTAAGTTATGCCCAGGGGGCATGTAAGGTTTTTATAGATAGCGTTGTCGTAGAAACTTCAAAAGGAACTCATTCAATTGGAAATTGAAAGAGCTAGTGCCCTTTTTAAAAGTCAAAAATGATTGGAAGGCAACTAACCCCCTCTCATGCCCACCATTTCAACAAACACATCTAATCAAAATTTGGAGATAGCCATATTGTTCAATGTATTTGAAAGGTCCGGAAATTATGTCTTTGAGGATAACAAATCCCCCCAGCCCTCAGGGCAAAAAATTCTTTTAAATATTTTCATTTTTATAACTTTAAGAAATTAAAAGTTAATTAAGATTTTCAGGAATAAATAGCAGCATATGTATATTAAACTGATAATGTACATTTTTTCAGTAAATTCATTTGGATTTTTTTCAGTAAAGTACAAATTATATTCTGGCTTTTAGAAACCATATGGGTTTAGAACCGTACTCATATTAATTTCTGCTCGTTTTGAGTTTAAAACTGAGATTTATTTCAATTTCTGTTTGTTTTGGGTTTCAATTATTTATTGATACTGATTTGTGGTAGTTGTATGCTTGGTAGATTATTTGATTTTATATTTGTTCATTTTTGGTTTAATGGAGTTCTTTACTTTTTTTGAAAAACTTATTTTGTGAAAAAGTTTTTTTTTAATTAATATACATTCAACGAGCTAAAATTTCATCATTTTTTCCCCGGGGGTGATCGTATCGTTTTTAGTATCTATGACTCATGCAAAATTACTAAAGATGACAAATGACTCCGATCAGCTAAATAAAAAGGCATGGAACAAAAAACAGCAAAAATCACATTGATTTGCAAACGAAAATTTTGTACAATGAAATCTACATTTAGAAGACAAAGAAGAATATATGAGGTAATGATGCACGAAAATGAAGCGCAGCGAGATCTGCGGCTAACAAACATGCGACAACAAGCATCACATCCAGTCCCAAATGAAAATAATAGACGAAGAAATCTGTGATTAGAACAAATGCCACAGGGATGATCATCGAATCGTAAGCGAAATCTACGGTTAGAAGAGAAGCAACAGTGAGAATCGCAACTAGTTTCAGGAGAAAACAAATCCTACAAAACGGACGATTCTATGTTGCGTTATCAGGAAGGAGGAGTCAAATTTACGCCAGAATTTCTTAATTCGATTGAAATTGCTGATTTGATGCCTCGTGACTTAAAACTGAAGAAGACTTAAAACTTGTATTGGCCCGATCCCCCCCCATCCACCCCCCCCCCCCAAGGAAAAAAAATTTGCGTGCCTTATTTACGTGCCTGATTCACTCCCTTTCGAATATTTATTTTTTAAATATTGCACGAATACCTTTACACAAACACCAAGGCATGAATATTGATTTTACCCCCTTTTCGAGGGGAAATCCCTAAAATGCTTCTACTAACAATAAACGTTCAATTAGTACAACAGGTTTTCGCCCTATTTAAACTGTGGGTTTTTAAAAATTTGCAGACGTTGCGTAAACATTAAAAATTTCCTTTGAAACTATGTTACTATAGACTGAATAATTATTCTGTTAATATAATCCTATTTGTGGTACAACCGGTATGTCGAAACTTGCGTAATACCATAATGAAACTACGCATTTAACAAAGTATGCATGCAATGACGTGGCTGTTCTACAGAATCTGATATTGATAGTGACTTTGACAGGTTATAGTAAATATTTTTAATTACAGATTTATTTTTATAACTTAAACAACTAAGACTTGAACTTTCTTCGTTCTTTCATTTCACATCTTAACTTTTCGTGGTTGAATCTTCCCCTCTCCCTCAAAAAAGACATTTAACCAGGATTACCACCCCCTAGTGATTTATCACTATTCCTTGTGATTTTTCATATTGCACAAAAAATCACTAAATCAGTACATAAATCACTAGATTATTCAAGAAAACCACTTAAACCACTAGAACCTAGTGATTTATTTTCACCGGGTGGCAACCCTGCATTTAATACAATTTTTTACTTTTATTAAATTACAAAATATTTAAAGACTATTGGTAGCTGTACGCCTCTCCAAAACAGAATGATGGCTACATCCCTATTGACTTCCTACCACCAAGGCCGTAGCCAGGATTTTTTTTCGGAGGGGGCATATTTCTTGGGGGGGGGAGGTAAAAAAATAAAAAAAAACACATCAAAAAGTTGTTTATATGCATTTTTGCTATGTTTTTACGAGTCGTAAAAAAATCAGGGAGGATTAAAAACCTTAACCCCCTCCCCTCTAGGTGGGGCCTTGCCTACTACCCAATCAATTTGTATTTCTTAGGTTACTTAAATATTTTAATAAGTTAGTTAATTGTGTTATACTTCTGGAGTTCAGTCAAATTTTTCATGCAATCTTTCTTTTCTTTTGAGCTAAAATCTAAACAAATGAAGAGTGAATATCTGAGGAAATGAATCGTTGTTTGAACTCCATGTGACTACTTAAATTAACAAGGAGGAGTAAAAGGAGACAAAGGCCCCTTTCCCTTAAAGGATTCCCACAACTTCTGGCGAAATCTTACAACATTAGAAATAAAGAAGAAGCTATAATATACAGGACCACGTATGGAAAAGTTCCAAAGCTGCCAGTAGCAGAATTCAATAGAATTCCAAAAGCTGCCGGCACTTAGCAGCACTACTTGTGTTTGTAAATAAAAGTTCAAATAGGTATAAAATCCCTTTAATAGACAGTGTTTCACAAACAGTGATAGAAATTCACGAAAAAATACCATATATTTCGGTCGCATATGCAGTGACCGTCATCAGTAGTAAAACTAAACAATTTTATCCCTATTTGAACTTTTATTTATCGTCATGGAAAGACAGTGTGGTCTCCGAAATTATCTAAAACTTGTGTTTTGACAGTTTTGTTTTTAGCAAAAAGTATTTTATGTGTAAAAATGGTACTTTCAGACAAGATCTGCCAACAAAGTTGAAAACTGCCGAGTAGCATTGCTACTTTGCTACCCCACTTTCTGCGCGGCTCTGCAAGAGCTCTTCGAAAAATAATTAGAAAATTTCAGCGAAACATTTCGCTTTTTATTATTATGTTTATACTCCACTTGTACTACTTGTTGTCTTTTAGTTGTGGGTAATAAATGATTGATTGATTGATTGATTTCATTTACTTTCTATGTCAGTTGATTATAATGTCTTTGAGAGTTTCTTTCTGGGGATACATAGTATCACAGACATTAGTTCCACAACTCATTACAGCACAGAGCCCATTAAGTGGAATATTGTTCACGGAAAAAATCCAAAAAGAAAGGGAAAACCACATGGTAACAAACGTTCAAAGACTCATAATAGTCAAGAAATTGCTGAGCAAACAGAAAATTTTTGTCAGTAAAAATGTACGTATATCCTTATGTTTCATACACGGTTGATTATGGTTGTTCTCAATTTGAACGAACTTACTCGACTTGGGCATACACCCTCGCCAGAGCGTCCCTATACAATTTTTGACTGTGATTTATACGCTGGTACCCTTTACCCTTCTAGAGAAAGATTACCATCCATCTTCAAGTGACAGTTTACTCTATTGATAGTTTCCACTTAAAATCATTCGGGTCTAAATCACTGTAAAAAAATCAAGAAACAGAACAGGGTGACGAACGTGGTCCATGCGTATCACGGTCATTCTAGAAACGTACCCCCGTCTAATATCACTATTTTGGACTAGTGGGCTTGTGCACTGTAAATGCGCATGTGCATATAATGGGTATTAAAAACTGTACCAGAAGTCCCAAATTCGAACAAGAAGGATCGTGAAATGCGCTTTAATTGGATGAAAATGAATACATGTCATCACTTACAACTAATCAGGGGCGTTTTCCACAGACATAAAGTCTTTGAAAAAGAAAGTGGTATTTTATGCTTCTAGTCAAAGCATCGCTGACAGCCAATGAAAACCACTCTTTCTCGGTAAAATCAGAATTCCAAGCTACTTTTGGTTCAAATTTGAGACAGATCGTGCAGTTTTTAAATTTTACGGCTCCAGTGACATTTTTTGGCTAATTTTGATTTGAAATAGCGATACTTGGGGATTATGCAAATGAAACTGGACCACGTTTGCCAACCGGTAGAGCGTCTAGTTTATCAGGGTTGGTTCATACGCAACGAGAGTCATTCACATTGATCACAAACAGGAGTGAAAATAAATAAGATTAACTTTAATTAATCATTTGAATAGGGATATAGAATCGTGGTGACCAAGATGCTTATTTTTACTTGGCGAAATCTAGGCGATTCAGAGAAATCAAAAATATAACCTATTTAAGGGAAGTAAAGGGGTTGAGCATGCGCTTAATTGCTTTTTATACCAAAACTAACGTGATAGAGGATGCTAGATGACTAGCCGTATTGTAAAGATGCAGCATCCAACTTCCAGCAATAGATGGCTGGCATTTTTTCCTTACAAGAGATGCATTACCGATAGTCTAAGACGTACATGTCAGATTAGACTTCACGAGAACTTGGACATTCTCTAAGTTTTCATTGGATGAGTATTGGACTGTCACGATTGTGAGTCGCCACTGACGCTTTCAAAGCCTCATAAAAACTGTTTAGGCTACAGGAGAATTTGAGTTTATAATAACACATGCTTTTTATAAACGATAGCTGCATGCTAGGGGAGGGGCATCCACGAGACGGTCTAAAAGGACACTTATCTGTTGAAATGGTTCGCAAAAGATTTCGTTTTTCATCTTTGACCACCCCCATCTGAAAAATCCCCCCTAAGGTATGCATATGCCAATAAATATGCTCATGTTATGTTTAAGCAATTTCAATCGTCTCTTCGTCGGGACTGCTGACAGCCCTAGTTTTGTTTGGTAAATTTCTAAGATACACCAAATAAGTAAGCTTCAGTAAAACGCATAGTAAAAGCAGTTTAATAGTTGTAACAAGTTAAAATTCTTACTGAGGTTTAAAATGTACTAATTTAACTGGGTAGCAGGAGCAAACACCCACAGTTTTCACAGATGAGACATTGGATATACGTTATAAGTTACATTTTTCTTTCTTTCTTTTTTTTCAATTTTTTACAGAGCTTGAATACTTATAAATGAACAAGGGAAAGCTGTAAAATTCGAACGATTTTTGCGAATCCCTACTTTATTTAACATAGCATTACTGTTCGTATGTCTATAAACAGAACAAGCGTCTACATTTTCACCTTTTCTTCCTTGCATTCCACCCCATTTATAGATTGGCTTTGACTAGACATAAAGAATAGCTAGCACACGCCTGGGAACAAAACTTAATAACTTTTCTCAAAATGTCTCGTAGTTTTTGGCAAAAACACCCCTACTTTAGCAACGTATTTTCCTAAAACTTGGAAAACTGACAAACAGAATTCAACTCAGAAACGTACAGCAGATACAAGTACAACTGCCAAGTAATATGGAAACAGGAACAAACTGCATCACCTATCTGGGAGTTATGTTTGGACCTAACGATAACAATTTTGAGATCTCGGGCAAGGATCCAGTTGGCCACTTGAGGTACCATGAGGACAATGTAAATTGGAAGAAACGAATGGAAACCAAGGTGCAATCGAGTCAATTTTCTCCCCTCTGGTAAGGCAGTCAGTAGCTCATTAGGGCACGATTTATCACATATATATATGGCAGGCTTTTGTCTAGGGGCACAAGGGTTTCTTAAAACGAACTTATACTCACAGAGTGGCGGATTCAAAGCTATACAAATCAATATATTGGAGCCCTGCATTGAATAAAAAAATTCTTATGAATGCTCATGCATCTTAGAGAATAACAAGGAATATGGGTACGGCTTATGAGGGGCGCACATGCCCCCTTAGTGGTTAAGTAGGGAGTAGATTTAAAATTTCACACGATAATATATAAAAAATGTTGAACATTCGAAACGGAAAGAAGAAGTGGGTTTGGACAAAAATTATTTTTGAAAATATTACCATAGAAAGTTTTTAGTATTAGAGTAAATTAACTTTGGAATTCAGCAAAGTGTGAAACGTTCTCTGAAGCCAACTCAACTTTTAACCAAGTGTGGTAAATAAAGAGTATTTTCCCAAAACAAAAGTTTTAAAACTAAATTTGTCTGTCAAGCTATTATTTCTTTTTTTTGCGTATTTTACGCAAATATCCCAACAGGAAAACAAAAGAGATTTAATAGTATTAAAGTAAAACAAAAACGATACTATTAAATCAGCAACTGGCATTGTCATACACGAGTAGGTTACATAAAGTTGCCATGTACAAAGAATACTATTGTAAACTATAAAAAAGGATATGGGTGTATATTTAGGCATGGGCTCACAAAAGGCCTAGTGGAAGTAAAAAAAGGCATTTTAGGCCCCTATATATTCATTTTTGCAGAGACAGAGGAGGTTCTTTACACCAATCCGAGGGGGATCCGCCCCTCCATGCAGTTATAAAAATAGAAATACGGATTAAAAAAAAACAGACATAGTACTATTCAAAACGTTGGCTAATGCTTAATCTCTCTAAATATTAAATCCTATATGTGGCCCTAGGGCTTGGTATTTCAAGGAAATAATCAAATCCTAATTCTGTAAGTTCCTCTAAGATTTTTTTTTCCATGAACCCACACTTTCGTTCGTAAACTTCGCCTTTTTCATTTCCCATGCTAATTTACGCTTATAGGGTGAATGCTTAGAAATTTGAATAGGGGTGTTTTTTTTTATTTTTTGGGGGTTAAGTCCTTTTATTAGACAGAGAAAGCAGATACAAACACATCTGGATATTTCGACCACATACACCAGTGGTCATCATCAGTAGATAAACTAAAGCAAAAGATCTTTTTTTTTTAACAAAACCAATTTATTTTTCCTTATAGATTACAAAGGTGTTACATTTTGTTTGGATGTTAAAACTTCCAATAAAAAATTCCAATGAACCTAAGACTAATCATCATTTTATATATATATACACCAAGGATATATATATATATATATATATATATATATATATATATATATATATATATATATATATATATATATATATATATATATATATATATATATATATATATATATATATATATATATATATATATATATGTATATTTCGAAATGACTTGTAAGACTTTATGGTTTATATCCTGTATATGATGTAAAATATGTTGCAAAATGCAAACATTCTAAAATTTTGTTGCAGAAGAATGACGGTCTGCCCAGGAAGCACTGAACTTTTATGTAAATTCAGGAACACAAAATTGTATCAGCACAATAATAAACATAAAGAAATAAAAAAAAAGAAATGAATCAATTTTTCCAGGTCAGTGGTACAGGAAAAGCAAAATGAAACCTTCAAAATATTCCGATTGCCAAAACTATTTTTAGTTACAACTGCCAACAATTCATCAAGTTCTTTAATTATAAAAATTATCATTAGTGAATAAAATATCATAGTATTCAAAGAATTAAATTAAATATCATAATTAAAATACTTAGAATAGTGAGCATGGGCTTAACTCTTCTGAAGCTAAATTAAGACAAGGGGAATGAATTTAGGGCCAATATTAAGATTTTACAACATTGGGCTTCTTTTTGTTTGAGTCAATGAAATAACAAAGTGTTTAGCCTACTTTTCAAAGAGGATCAAACCTTTTTTATTGAGAAAGAGTGTGGAGTTTCCAAACTTACACATTAGATTGTGCCTGCATTCTTTAAGGGTAGAGATTCGTAGAGCTGCGAGGGCAGATTCATAAGTGACATGTGACATACTTGGTTCCAAGGATGATTTTTAACGCTCTTTTTTGAACTATTTCAATTTCTTCGTTGAGGTAGTCGATGCTATGCGCTTGTGGTCCCCAAACTGGGCATGCATATACAAGCAAAAGGCGTACATACTACGTTTATGTTAGCTGTATTGCTTTATATGAAAGGCAAATAGACTTAATGTGGTTAAGGATTGCAGCGCGTAGTTGCCCTTTCTTACACGGTTTGTAACGTAAGGGCTAAATGAACAATCGTTGCTGGTTGTCACACCAAGGACAACTGCAGTCACAGTGGTAGAGCACAAGGGGTCAGGGCAAGTAGCTTCTCTTTTTGGAGGATTGAAACGCATTATTTTGGGCTTATTAACATTTTTTAATTCACTTAACATAAACGCATCTCCTCCAAATGCCAAACCCTGATATGAAGGAGGGATAATCAAACAAATCCACAAGAAGAATTGATTTTTGATTGGATAATTTTAGTTTATTATTTAATCCATCCCATCTATAACCAATGTTCTATCATAATACTGAGCAGCACATTGAACCCAATTTAGTTTGTTACAAAGAAGTAGCTCATTAATAACTATTATTAATGGGAGAGTGAGTCACTGGAAGAGTAAAAGTCACGCCAATAATTTTGATTAGTTTTGATTGGATAATTTTAGCTCTTTTAATTAGGTAATTTTAAATTTCTTCAATTATAAATTTTAATTTAGTTAGATCACTGTTTTAACTGGGACTTATTTGACATCTTGAACAAGCCTTCAGAAATATCAGAGAGGCAAATCAGCATTAAGTGCAAAAGTAATGCTAAAGCCGAAGCTTGCAAGGCAAGGACTAGGTTGATAACAAATGAAAATGTTGGCACGGAAATATGCAAGTTTTTATTTTCTCCTTGAAAAAGAAAATATCGGCAATTAAAGGTTTTGCACAGACACACTGCAATAAAGATCAGTGTTATTGGTAATTCATCGACTTTACAGATGAATCAAGCAATTGAAGAATAAAGGAGACTAACCTTGACACACTGATAGTCAGTACTATTTCAATGCACATTCTTCATGTGAAAGAAAATTAAACAATGCAATAGGTTTTGAGAAGTCTTGCCTACCCTTGCCTGTTCAGAGGAGTTTTATCTGGCTGGCATTCAAATTAAAAATGCTACACTTGATTCACTAATGCACAACAGCAAGAATATTTTTGTTCATTAGATTTCCAAATGTCTCTTAACTACTAAGATCATTTGAAGAGTCATGAAGCAGCCAATTTTTAGATTATTCAGCTTACACAAAGCAGAATGGATCTGGCAAAGTTATTTTTTTATCACAACCATGCCATGCACGAATGATATGGTAAAATCATGATCCTTAAATCATTGACCTCAGCGGCAATTTTAAAAACTTTCAAAATTGGTATCATTTACAGTTTTATCTTACAAAATGGCTTATACCATTATAACATTAACCCCACATTATAGTGCATGGCAACCTCTCGAACTCAAGAGCCTAAGACCATGGGCACAAAGATTTGATTTCGTTGGAGGAGGGAGGGGGGATGGCACCAAAAACTTTATCTTTTACATTTCAGAGCAGAACTCGTAAGTTTTTTGGGCTGAGCCCTCTCCACAACTGTAACATAAACCTACACCTTCAGCCCCATTTTTTTAGCTCCTATACCTTTTGTTTAGATTAAGCTCAAATTCAGTGTATAAATATGTCTAAAAATCAATGTATACTGCTTGAGGTGTATCCCTTGGGGTGACGCAAAGAATCAAAAACCTAGTCCCAAAAAATATCCTAAAAATGATTTATTTTTCTACATTTTACCCTTAAATTAGCTACGGATGCTCTATATAGGCAAGTAATTTTGTAACATGTTTCAAAAGAGTACAAAAACTTCAGAATAGAGCTGTAAAATGATTATTTGAATTTGATTATTCTGGTGAGGTTCCTGCTCATGAGCATTTTAAAAAGAATAAGTTAATGGATATATCCCAAATTTGAGATTACCAAGTCGTGATTTTCTCGTATAAATATTTGAATCAGCTGCTCACCCCTGCTTTTGAAAATCTTTTTACTTTTAAAAGAGACCGTCATGATCATAATACAAGAAAAGCTGATGACCTAACTCATGAGTTTAGGAGCACCACTCGGGCATCTTTTGTGATTCTTACAGCCATTATGGTCCCCATGTTTGGAATATATTGCCCGAGTGTGTGAAAAATGCGCCTAGTCTTCCGGCTTTCAAGTCACGGGCAAAGAAGTTTCTTTTATCTCGTGAGTGAATTTGGTGTTAAGCCCACTCCAGGTTGTCATTCTATTTAAGGTATTTCCCCAATTTACTTTGCTTTTTTTTCTATTTTTTTATCTACTTCTTGTCTTTTCCTCTTTCTCTCTTTTTTCCTTTATTCCTTCATCAGATAAGTTTCTTGTGTGTTGAGTAGCAAGGTATGAATGTTGTTTTAATTCTCTGAGAGTGATAAACTCGCTTGCCCTTTCAGGCTTATTGCCTTTCTTGGCAGGCGAAAGGCGAGAAGTGTTTGTTTTCTTTTTTAATAAATGTATATCTCATATCTCATATGGCCAGACTTTAGTTTACACTCCACTAAGCTTCCTACTATTAGCAAATGTTCAGTCAAGGCACCAAGCACTACACTGACATTAATTTAATTTATTTCAAAGTACTTTCTCATTAGTATCCATGTGGCTTATTAACTGCTTTAAGATATGGTAAACTTCAGGTGGTTTTCCCTACACTAAGCCAGTTTTTTTAGAGCAAGACAAAATCTATCTGCTTTTTTTATAGGTATCTGCATTCATCAGCAAGAAGTGACCAAAAAGAGCCATGTTGTCAGCAATACACTTCTGGATAAAAACAAAAAGTGTTCCTTTTGATAATCTGGTTTTCTACTTTTTGGGAACTGTAATGCCAATCCATCTGTTTCAGACCCTCTTAAAGTTGGGGATTAAATTCCCCCTTCAGTTCATGTAACACTGGGGTGTTTCCCCTTTGCTCTTAGCTATGACTCTTTTCAACAACATTGAATCTTAGTCCCTGAATCTTAACCTTTGCTATAAACTTGGTTGCAGATATTAATAATCATAAACTGTTTTGAATACTCACAACTACTGCCTTTCTGTAGCTTTGAACATTGACTGAACAATGGACCCATATCTTGCCAATTTTGTGTCATGCCACCGTTTTTGTGGTGGGTACCAGCCTTGTGCTATATGAATATAGTTATTTGCTTTTCATTTACCTGTACAGCTAGGCAAAAAAGACATTTTGCCTGTATATTCTCCAGGCCAGATTGCATCTCTACCAAATTGATAACAGAATATCTTATTTGTGAACAAGGAATGTTCAAGCCAGGTAAACTGTAATAAATAGCCAGCATTAAAGTGACACGGTCAATTTTGGGGGTACTCTTAGCTTTGTCTTGGTAGGCCCCTCAATAAAGAACTAGAGCTTTAAGGAAATACCCATGGCAGAAGAAACAGGTTGCGCATTTATTATAGCAACTGGAGTTGCAAAGGATGTATATATAGTTTTTCCTGCTAGTTAAAAAGCAATTATTGGGTTTTGGGGTTCAGGCAGTAGATGCAAGCCTGCTTCACCCATGACACTTTTGTTGGTAGCTTCCATAGCCATCCAGACAGCAGCTAGAGCAAAACTGTTTTATGAGTTTAGTCTGTTGTAGCCCTGTCGATAGTTAAGATGATGGAAAATTACATCTAAACACAATACACTTACTCTTCCCAAATCCCCTTCCTGTTTCAACCATGTTATAGCTTTTGCCAGGTTTCAATGTCCTATCATATCCATAAATGCTCAAAATATGAATTGCAAGACAGACAGACACACAGACATTGATTTACCAAAAGGCCCAGGCCTAGGGGCACACAATGCCAGGGATGCAATAAATTGTCACTGAGTGATTTTTTTTTTCTTAACAAAAACTGGACTGATGTGATTTATCATCAAAGTGCCAGGTTCACTCCACTTCTGTGCTGCCTATTCACAGAAAAGTCATTTTAAACAGCACAAGAATTCCATGGCCACTTATAAACTGCCAAATGTCTCCCAAGAATGGCAGCTGAGAGTTTGGCGTCCTTTACCTAACTTTTGGCTCATCATTTGTGATTTATTCAGTTCTTCGGCTATCCCAGAATTTTTGAAGATTTCCACGAAAATATCATAAGCAGCACAATAGCGCTGCCTAAGTAAAGAAAAATGTTGGCACAACTTGTTATTTTTTTTCCTTTAGACCAGGGCACTTTGTATCTAAGGAGTTGTCGTGAAACTTTGAAAAGAGCTCATTTGATTGGAAATTCGAATGGCTAGTGTCCTTTTTAATAGCCGAAGGTGATTGGAGGGCAACTAACACCCCTTTCCCGCCCACCATTTCCCCAAACACATCCAATCAAAATTTTTAGATAGCCATTTTGTTCAACGTAGTTGATTTCTAGATGGAAATTATGTTTTTGAAGAGGACGCTCCCCCCCCCCTCCCGAGCCCTCAGGGCAAGGATTGTAAGTTATGCCCTGAGGGCATATAAGGTTTTTATAGAAAGTGTTGTCATAAAAACTTCAAAAAGGGCCCATTAGATTGGAAATTCAAAGGGTTAGTGGCCTCTTTAATAGTCGAAAGTGGTTGGAGGGCAACTATCTCCCTCTCGCACTCACCATTTCCCCAAACACATCCAATCAAAATTTTGAGATGGACATTTTGTTTAACGTAGTTGAAAGATCTGGAAATTATGTTTTTTGAGGAGGACAATCCCCCCACAGCCCTCAGGGCAAGAGTTGTAAGTTACACCCTGGGGGCAAATAAGGTTTTTATAGAAAGCTTTGTCATAGAAACTTCAAAAAGGACTCATTCGATTGGAAATTCAAAGGGTTAGTGGCCTTTTTCATGGTTGAAAGGGCAACTAACCCTCCCCAAACACATCCAATCAAAATTTTGAGATGGCATTTTGTTCAAAGTGGTTGAAAGGTCTGGAAATTATGTCTTTGAGGATGACAATCCCCCCCCAGCCTTCAGGGCAAGGGTTGTAAGCTATGCCCTGAACAAATATAAGGTTTTTGTAAAAACCGTTGTCGTAAAAAGTTCAACTTTTTAATAGTTGAAAGTAATTGGAGGACAACTAACCCCCCTCTCACGCCCAACATTTCCCCAAACACATACTATTAAAATTTTGAGATAGCCAAAATTTTGAGGTGGCATATACAAGAACTGACCCCCTGGGTATTGATTGGTACCACAATTAACTAATAAACTCCTTAGGCTGAGCACATTACGAAAAAAAAGCAAATACACCAGAATACACAAGGAGAAAAATTGATTAAACTCCTTTTAGGGGTACTGAGTAAAACAGATCATACAAATGATGTTTGTATGATTTGATTGGAACCTCCAGCTTTGACTGGAGGTTCCAGGCAAAGCTGTATTAAAAGCTGTAACATTGCTTTTTGAAACAACATGATCAGGAAACATGTTCCATGATCTAATGGACCAATTTACAAAAGAACCCTGTCCAACCTTTCTTAAAACCCTTTTCTGATACAATTTTAGTGAATTCTGCTCTGTGGCTGAATAATGGCTAAACTGATAGAAATCACTAAAAGACAAATTATCAGCACCTTTAATAATTCAAAATACATTAACAAAATCCAATCTATCCCTCCTGAATTGCAAAGATGGTAGGCTCAAACAACTTTCTCTGTGCTCATAAGGCAAGCACTTAAAATAAGGAACAAATTTTGATGCCTGTTTTTGCATTTTTTCAATAAGCTGTGAATCATATTTTCTTATTGGATATCATACAGATGTGCAGTATTCAACTATAGGTCATGTCATTGCCTTACACACCTTACTAAGGCTTTGCAGGTTAAACCTTCCTTTGATTAAAAGCAAACTGTAATTGGCTTTACATGATACAGCTGAAACTTGGTTATAAAACCTCTACTGATTATCAAAAACAATACCAAGGTCCCTAATAGAATCAAAAGAACATATTAGAAGTTCACCAATAGAATACTGGTATGCTACTGCATTGCATTCACTAGATAAAACACTGCATGACATTTTCCCTGATAAATAGTCTTTGAATTTAAATTACACCAATTAACCAATGCATTTAAATCATCCTTTAGAAGAGCTGCATCATCCTGGGAAGATATGCCCTTGTAAAGCTTTACATCATCTGTAAACATTTTATTTTACCTTATTGAATTACCTGTGGCAAATCATTTATAAATATACAAATAGACTGGTCCTAAGCAACTACTCTTAGGGACTGTACTCAAAACTCTACACTGGTTAGATAAGGCTTTGCCAACCCTAACATTCTGTGACCTATGTGTTAGGTAATCTGTAATCCAAGCCAGAGTTTTCAATCCAATCCCATAATTTTGGCATTTTTTCTACAGCAGTGTTATTGATACCTTGTCAAATGCTTTACAAAAACCAATATAAGCACAATCAAACTTTTGACCTAAGTCAGTCATCATTCCAAAATAATTAATTACCTCCAATAGTTGAGTTTAGCTCAACTATTGGATAAAATTAAAGAAAAGGCAACTAATATAAATCTTGCAGTAAGTTTCCATTAGCCACATTTTCATCAATCTTTTGATAATATAATTTCATTTGAATTCACAAATATCCTATCTTAATAACAAGATTTTCAAAATGATGGATTATGCAATATGGAACTGTCTATATTTATAAACATTTCCAAAATTGTGTTCCTTTACATGTCAGCTGAAAAAAGAAAACTCTAGCCATAGATAGCAAAATAATAATGTATTCTGCCATTTCTTAAATCTTTTCAACAAGTGTCTAATGAATTGAAAAAAAAATAGGGTAAAAAATGGATGAAAAAAGAGAAAAGGGTAAAACCTGATTAAAAAAAATTTTTGCATGGGCTATAATAAAGTAAGAATTTCATTAGTAGTGGTTTCTTTAGTTTTATATATAGCCTGAGACTAGGCTATATCTGGCACCATTAGGAGAGGGATTGTATTGCCAGAGCAAATACTGTGGGTTCAGTTGGGAGGTGTCAATTTGGGGATCTAATGGTATTGTTAGTTTTTTACTATAGTGTTTGCTTCATAAGAACTCCAACTCTTTAAATATTACAGATGTACCAATTCCAACTGAGGAGAGAGGCATTTGTTTCCTCCCCTAGATTTCAAAAATCACATTTTTTTATTTCTAATGAAAAATATCTTTTTTTGTATTTTCATTAAGAAACATAATATTATCTCTTACTCCTGAAATTTGGAGATACCCCCCCCCCCCCCTTTACATTCATTGATGTCAATTGGGGCAGGGGTATTTTCCAACTCCCTGGATTTAAAAAATATTTAATTTGATATTTTCATTGGAAAAAACAACAAAATTTCTTTCTAATCTATATTTTGAGCATACCCCCCACACCTCACTCTATAAATTTCAATGAACTGATAGGCCTAACACTGGCAAAATTTTGGGGAAACAGCACCACTGGGTCAATATCTACAAAATCATATTATTGAGTTAGGACAAAAGTGAATACACCATTCGATGCCTTTTTATATATAATAAGCATTTCTAGCGGAAATGAATTTCAGCCCCCCCCCCCCTCTCTATGCCAAGTCAGGGTTTGGTTAGGTATAGCCTATATAGGGGGGGGGCTGAAATTCGTTTCCGATAGAAATGCTTATTATGTTCGTAATCAGCATAAAAAAAGGCATCGAATGGTGTATTCACTTTATTCCTAACTCAATAATATGATTTTGTAGATATTGACCCACCACTGTACCAATCCCTCTGGCCTACCATCTAATGTAAGCCTAGGGCTTTATCTGGCCACATTGGCAGGGGGTTGGGGGCTTTAAATCAATTGTATCAGCAGCAATTATAAAGTTATCACCTATAATAGGAAGAGCATTGAATGGAAAATCTATTGGTAATGGGCTTTTCTTTTTTCCAATCTTATTTTTGCCCTCCATCATACCTATGGAAAGAAACAGATGGATGTAGATGGTTCAATAAAATTTCTTATCGCACAGTTTAGGCTCTAAAACTTTTCCTCAAGGTTTCACTAGGCTACCCTAATTCAACTTGACTAGCTTACTTTCCAAGGTAACATTCATCGCATAGAATGATATCGATAATTCCACCATAAGCCTACTTAAGTGCCTAAAGAAAGTATGAGCAGTACACCATCAATATAATTTCAAGCATTATTGTTTAGCAAGGTTAAATTCCGATACTTTTCATCGAGCGTTTCACTTTTTTGAATTTATTGCTAAGGATGCGCAAAATTTGACTGGCGTTCAATTAGCTTGTTCCAAACAGTTTTATAAATCATTATGTTTTGTATCTGAAACCTCTATGGCTTATTGCAAAATGATTGCTGTAATTTTTGGTGTTCAAAATGCGTTTGAAATTATTAAATTATGTTCAAAAGTTTTTCATTGAAACCTATTGCAATTAGTTATTTGCTTATTGTGCTTCAGAGCTATATAAGCTCCAATCTGCCAGTTTACAGAGAGAAATGAGCGTACAAGCCAGTCTCCATTTGCCAGATTCTGCAAATCTGCACCGCCAATCTGCAAATTTTATTTCAATGGAGACATCTTTTCCGGCTCCGTATTGGCAGTTTGCAGATACTGCAACCTTCAACGTTGGTTTTTCTGCAAGATGGCAGATTTGCAGAATCTGCCAACTGGAGACTGGCTTTAACCTAACAATAATTTTGGGCAGTCTCAGCGGTTCAAAGGATTTGCAAGATTTTTTTGGCAATACATTCATTTCGATGTTTATGTAGAGTGTGGGGTCCCACAAGGGTCAATCTTGGGACCTCTACTTTTCATTATTTTCATTGATCGAGTGAAACACTACCTGTCAGAGGCTGGTGTCATCCCGTTTGCAGATGACACTTTGCTCTTTCTGGCAGCGCCTTCACTTGATGTTTTATGTAATAAAATTCATAATGCAGTTCCTGAATTTCTAACTTTTTCTCAGCAAAATATGTTAACCCTAAACTTTTCTAAAACCTTTTTCATGATATTTTCTAGACTTTCGTCTAGTGCTGAAAATGACCATATCACGGTTCAAGAAAATGTGATAAAGAGAGTAGCAACAACGAAGTATTTGGGGTTTTTAATTGATGAAAACCTGTCGTGGAAAAACCATTCAAGTGCAATAGCTGAAAAATTAAGAAGAGGCCTTGGGGTGATGAGAAGAATTAAAAATCTAGTCCTAAAAAAGATCCTGAAAATGATTTATTTTTCTATATTTTACCCATATATTAGCTACGGATGCTCTATATGGGCAAGTAATTTTGTAACATGTTTTAAAAGAGTACAAAAACTTCAGAATAGAGCTGTAAAATTATTATCTGAATTTGATAATTCTGATGAGGTTCCTGCTCATGAGCATTTTAAAAAGAATAAGTTAATGGATGTATCCCAAATTCGAGATTACCAAGTCGCAATTTTCTCGCATAAATATTTGAATCAGCTGCTCACCCCTGCTTTTGAAAATATTTTTACTTTTAACAGAGACTGTCATGATCATAATACAAGAAAAGCTGATGACTTAACTCATGAGTTTAGGAGCACCACTCGGGCATCCTTTGTGATTCGCCATTATGGTCCCCATGTTTGGAAAATATTGCCCGAGTGTGTGAAAAATGCGCCTAGTCTTTCGGCTTTCAAGTCAGGGGCAAAGAAGTTTCTTTTATCTTGTGAGTGAATTTGGTGTCAAGCCCACTCCAGGTTGTCGTTCTATTTAAGGTATTTCCCCAATTTACTTTGCTTCTTTTTTTTTCTATCTACTTCTTGTCTTTTCCTCTTTCTCTCTTTTTTCCTTTATTCCTTCATCAGATAATTTCCTTGTGTGTCGAGTAGCAAGGTATGAATGTTATTTTAATTAGCTGAGACTGATAACCTCGCTTGCCCTTTCAAGCTTATTGCCTTTCTTGGCAGGCGAAAGGCGAATAGTGTTTGTTTTCTTTTTTAATAAATGTATATCTCATATCTCATCTCATTTAAACTTTGTTCAAATATTCAATAGACCATAGTTATTACTCTTGTCCATTAAGCTATTGCAATAGATCATTGTAAGCTCTGTTGAGCGTTGGGTTGAACCTGCCGTAGATGCAGACCTACAGACAAAAATTATACAAAACAGAAACCCAACTGAGCAATTTCTTGATAACTGATAAGTTTTGTGCTTCTGCTCGTTTTTCTTCAATTTTTTCCCAAAATGTTTCCATGAATGTTGCTTATTAAAAGTCAGCTAATTCAGATCATTTGACAGTGAAGGCGTCAGGACATCGATATGTCAGGACCACTGCCGCCAGGACGTCGACAAAATCCATCATAACATCGACAAAAAATACATCAGAACCATTCATCGACAGTCATAACATCGACACGTCAGTTCCTCGACAGTCACAATCGCTACCCGTGAGAACGTCGACAGTCATAACATCGACACGTCAGGACATCGACAAAATCCATCATAATATCTAAAATTTTAAAACTTTAGTTTTTTGGGGTTTAGGGGGGAAAAGGTACCGTACCTAGGTTAGGTTAGGTTACATATTTATTATATGCTATGCTTTACCCCACTCCCCTGATGTGCTGATATATAGCTGAAATTTGTTTTTAAACTATTATATACTTATTTATAGATCGAGGCACAAGCCTGTTTTCGCAATATATTATTATTATAATTATTACTATAATACAAAATTATAAATTTTTTTTGTCGATGTCCTGACGTGTCGATGTTATAACTGTCAACGTTCTGACGGTTAGTGGTTCTGAAGGATTTGTCGACGAAATGACGTTTAGTGCTTGTGACGGTTAGATGAAATGGTAGCACCCCATTTGACATTTACTAAAGAAATTTGAGACAATTAAATATAATTTATGAAACTATGGTATATTTTTGTGGATCCTTATCAGTTTAAACACGTATGATCGTTTGATTTATTAGTTAAAAACAATTTTTCCCCGCAGGAAATTTTTCAAAGAAAAGTAAAGAGTTACGTATAATCCAAGGAAATCGAAAACCTATGTCCACATAGTGTCGCTTAGTTAGTTTAAAATTCCTCTCAACAAGCACTGAAAGTTTGTCTTACATGATGATGTAAAACATGGCAAAACCGTTCTCTAACATGCATCGGTGTCAACAAAAATAGCTTCAACGCACGCTTAATTCCCGACCTTTTTTTAACATTGCAGCATAGGCTCGTTGCACATTTGTATTATATACCATTTGTGCCAGGGTTCTTACCTTTATTCAGTGCTTTTGCTACCCCGCTTTTCCCTAAAAAGAAAATTGGACTTTCAAAAATCCACTAAAAATTAACATTCGTAAATAGATAAATGTTAGTACGCTTGTAAGTCGTTAAATTACAAAGGACATGAAAATGAAAGCATTTTTGGCCCCTTGGCTCCATTTTAGGTTTAGCGGAAATTTTTTCTGTTTACACAAAAAGCCAAACTGAACGACTCTGTAGCCCAATTAACCTGCATATTATAGCTAAGCATTCCAACAATCAATAGAACGCTACAACCGTTTGCTATTGAACAAATATAGGTTATCGGGAATATATCAAAATTAAGTAACGAACGTTACACCGTCATATAAGAAGAAAAAAGGACTCTGTTGACATGTTGAACTTAACTAAAGGTGTGAATACAACAAAACAGGATAGCTTAATTGGTCCTTCTAAAAATATGGTCCAATAGGCAAGTCAATTAACTAAAAATCTGAGCGTTTAATCGTGAAGAGTTTTAATAATAAACATGTTAATGCATAGCTCGAATGTCTTGCTGTTCAATGGAATATATATTTCTTTTCGTTTCCTATTTGGTCAAAAGATGTTAGGGTTATATTCTTACCTAGTTTTAATCATTCAATCAATGTTTTTTCTTTTATTGGTTTTTGTTTATTCATTTTACTGCCAATTAATTACAGTTTTTATCTATTTCTACAAAAATCAGAAAAGTTACACTTTCTTCAGCTCCATGATGATATTTTTTTTTCGCATCCTTTTCTGCTGATTTTACCGCATGTTGTTTATTTTTAAACTGGGCGCCCGCTAATATTTAAAACTGCATACCTGCGTCGAACGTCTTTTGCATTAAAAATTTGATTCCCGGGTTTTCCTAATTTTGTAAGATGTATATTGCTGTATAAGTTTCCACTTAACCAATTTAAAGAATCAAATTCCATTTTTAGTATGCTTGGCAATAACATTTTCATTAATGTTAATTTCTTTGGAAATCCTAGAGAATCCAATTTTCTATCGGGAAAATGCCGAAAAACACTGCTTGTACTGACAAATGACCAAATTTCACATTCCAAGGATCGGCTATAATTTTTCTATCATTTTTAGTATGCTAAAATAATCTGTTCTTTAACTCATTTTCAGGAAAAACAAAAGTTTAGCTTATAGAATCGACTATGTTGCAGCACAGTGGAATGATGCTCTGCTTGGAAATATGGGGCCCAGGGGTTCGATCCCCGCCGAAGCAAGGTTGGGCGACAAGCTTTCCACTTTTCCCAATAAAAAAAAACCCAGCAACTGACGCCTATTTGACGTCCTGTGCGCCAGCAATGGCCCTGGAGAATCTTTATCCTCCAGAATAGTATAAAATATCCCTCAAAAATTATAAAAAATTTTACCAACAAACCCGTTGTTCACAGGATTTGGCACGAAAATAAAAAATATATTCTTCAAACGTAAGCATTTAAACTTCAAAACGAGCAAAAACAAAAACCATTCAACACAAAACTGTAAACCTAAAGCCGTTTGCAGATAGTTGTTGAATTGCAAACTCTGCATTATATTTTAATTCTTTGAATCTTCAGGTTTCGCGCTCTGCCAAATCTGCTTCTATTCTAATTTTTTGAATTTTCAGATTTCGCGCTCAAAATTAATTTTTCAATGATTTTCCTCAACACTGTTTTGGTTTGTTAAAGGAATTCACTAAAACAGTAGCCATTTTCTGGTAGCTCGAAAAAAAAATTGTTTGCAAAATAATTCCTAATAAATTTAAGTTTTGGCGCCGGAGACACATCTTTGCTTGTGGAAATAATTTTCTTCGCGGATATTTATTAGTATTGTTTTGTAACAGTTTAAACATTCATGTGGGAAAGTAGAATAAACAAGCTTTACAAAACTCGCACCGTTTCTCACCTCTCATCAGGCCCAGATTGAGTAAACGCAGGACCCGATTAGATTTTTTTGCGGGACCTTTTCTATACATTAAATATAGAAAACAAAATGTACCTGCACAGTAGTTCACGTGCGTAAAGTAGTTCACGTACGTAGTGCAAAATCTCTCTAATATAGGACTATCGCGACTAAAATCAATAAATTAGATATGCACTTTTAAAGGTTTAACTTTTCAACATTATAAAGTTTTCATATTATATAATAATAAACACATTAATAAATCTCATCCAGCAATACAAACTTAAAATAAATATATTTTTAATTATTTGAATAATTCATAATTTATCCCTTATCGTCAAAAACAATTTGCTTTAAATAAAAAAAAAAAATGTTCATTTTGATGGTAACGCGAAGCCCTTTCAAATGCAGGGCTCAATTGGGCCTCATCACTCCAATCCCGCTTTATCCGGGCCTGCCTTTCATAGGTTTATTTTGGGAGTGAATTTATAGTTTCCATTTTATTTATTTTCTATAGATTAATTAAAAAACTTTTTCCACAAAATAAGTTTTTCAAAGAAAAGTAAAGAACTCCATTAAACCAAAAATGAGCAAAAATAAAATCAAATAATTTACCAAGCATGAAACTACCACAAATCAGCATCGATAAATAAATGAAACCCAAAATGAAAAGAAATTACAATAAATAATCGAGTCAAACTCAAAACGAGCAAAAAATAAACATGAGCAGGGCTCAAAACCCTGCCTTCGGATTTCCTTGTACGGAAATCTATAGGCAGTCATAAACTAAAATGCCATGTTCGCTTTACGAGGCTGACATCAAGGCCGTATCCAGGGGGGGGGGGGGAGTTTGAACCCCTCCCCCCCCCAAAAAAATTTTTTTTGTCCGACTCAAAAAAAAACGGAACAAAAATGAAAATAAACAAAATTTTGATGCGGTTTTAAAAGTTCTTTTTTATAACTCCCCTTCTCCGAAAAATTTTTTTGTAAATACCCCCTCGCCCTTCCAAACAAATTCCTGGATACGACACTGTCTACAGTTTAATAGCTTTGGGAATTGAATTTGTTAAAATGTTTATACAAATTAGTAGAAAATTCAAATTTTAAGCGAGAAAATGCTTCTTTCTCCTTAGGGCTAAAATGTATTTGCTGAGTTGAAGTCTTTGAAGATTTCACGAAAATTGCATAACCCATTTTTAATCTATTTATTTTATTCTTCTGGAAACAACGAGCTTGGCAAAACAACAACACACAGCGATGATTGTTTATGATCCCTGCGAAACTGGAAAGGGGCATATCCAAAGACTTACATTTATTAAAATATTTGTCAGCACAAAAAGTGAATATTCAAGTTAAAGTTTTTCATTTTTTTCAAATGTTGCACAAATTTTAGACACAAAAATAAACGCCAAGTTATTCAAATTTTCAAAACATTTTAGGATATTTAGTTTTTACTTTTATGCTAATCCCAACAAGGTAAATCTTTGGCCTCACTTTTGTTCTCTATTTCCATTTCTAATCCTTTTAAAATCACTTTATGCTTGTGCATAATGGGCACGCAAAGGGAAAGGGATCATATCCCCTCTTAATCCATTTGAGGGGAGCATTATTCACTGAGTTGCGTTGTAGCAGTCGCATGCAGTATTACACATTTTTTGGCGAAAAAGCTTTTATTCCATCCCCCTTCATTCACGTCAATGTTTGCAGGCTTGCCCCTTGTTAGATAATTTCTGAAAGTGCCGACACAAATGCTGTAAACTCTTAAGACCTGCTGATATAAATCTGGATTGAAGGTTTTTAAAGGTTAATGCCTTCCTAAGGCCAGAACATAATTTGTACTTTACTGAAAAATATAAATGTTTTTACTTTTAAAACTTTAAAAATCAAATAATATTAACATTTTGATTACTAAATATCAGTATATGTATATTGAACTGAAAATGCACATTCATTTGTATTCTTTTTTCAGTAAAGTGCAAATAATATTCTGGTTTCTACGACAACTCCTTCGATACGAAGTGCCCTGGTATGAAAAAAAAATACATTGTGCCAACATCGTTCTTTACTTAGGCAGCGCGATTGCGCTGCCTATGATAAGTCGTATTATCGCCGACCGGTAACAAAAAAGAATGTCACAGGAATTGTCAGAATATTCCATAAGAAACATTCCCGCAATAGAAAGTTGAAAATCATGCAGTTCATGGTAACGAAGTAAGGAGCGACTCGGCTCAATAGCAACCGAAATTCTAAAAAAAACAGAATTTTGAGAAACAACAGATGCATCATAAGAATTGGATTATAATGCTGATTCCAAATATATAAGATTCATCAAGTTTAGTGGTATTCATCCAAACCGAAAATTTGCCTGATTTTCGAAAAAATGGGGGAAGCACCTACGATAAGTCAAAGAATCTTAATAGCACTAAATTTGGAAATGAAAATTCTTATCAAACAGTTCGTGGTAACGAACTGTAAGTAAGGAGCGACCCGGCTCAATGGTAACCGAAACTCTAGAAAACGGTATTTTGATACAAATAGATACATTAAAAGAATCACATTTTAATGCTTATTTCAAATATATAAGTTTCATCAAGTTTAATCCTACCCATCAAAAGTTAGGCGCCTGAGAAAATTTGGCTGATTTTCAAACAAAGGGGAAAAGACCCCCTAAAAGTTATAGAACCTTAATGAAAATCACACCATCATATTCCGCGTATCAGAGAACCCTACTGTAGAGGTTTCAAGCTCCCATCTACAAAAATGTGGAATTTTGCATTTTTTGCCAGAAGAAAGATCAAGGGTGCGTGTTTATTTGTTTTTTTTTTTTTTCCCCAGGGGTGATCGTATTGAACCAGTTGTCCTAGGATATCGGGAGAGGGCTCATTAGAAAGGAAATTGAAAGTTCTAGTGCCATTTTTAATTGACCAAAAAAATGGAGGGCCACTAGGCCCCCCCCACGCTCATTTTTTCTCAAAGTCACCTGATCAAAATTTTGAGATAGCCAGTTTGTTCAGCATAATCGAAAATATTATAAGTATGTCTTTTAGGATGACTTAATCCCCCGAACTTCCCGGGGGGGGGGCTGAAAGTTATTAACTTTACCCAATTTTAACATATAGTATTGGTTATTTGGAAGTATAAAGACGTTTTAAGGGGAGATTTTTCCTGGTAGTGGGGGGGGTGGGTCAGGGGTTATGTGGGAGGATCTTTCCATGAAGGAAGTTTTCATGGGGGAAGGGACATTGCTATGAAGGGGACGCCGGACTTCCCAGTATTATTTAAAAAAAGATCATAAATTTAATATAAGAAAACAAGTATTTCAACTGCAACAGCAGCAACATCGAAACTTTAAACGAACAGAAAATATTACATATATAATTGGGTTCACCCCGTAGTCAATGTCTCGCTCTTTAAGCCAAAGATTTTTTAGTACTTTCATAAGAGCTATTTATTCTAATTAACAGCCTTTGTGATTAAGCGGTCATTTCTAAAGAATTGGAACAAAATTTGAACTTTCGCTTAAAGAGCAAGGTATTGACTAGGAGGCGAACCCCCTAATAAATGTATTAAAAATATGTGAATATAGAAGTTCGTTACGTAAGTTAATTCGTAAGTTACGTATATTTATTACTAATAAAAACGTTCGTAAATAAAATTAAACAAGTTTCGAGAAAGCCATTTAACCAAATAAAAGTAAATTAATATGTAAATTTTGTTTTAATTATTCATGTACGGTGAGCCAAGATCAAAACCTGGATTTATTCAAAAACGTTCAAAAATTAAATAAAAAAAACAAGTTTTTTAAACTGAAAGTAAGGAGCGACATTAACGCTTAAAACGAACAGAACTTATTCTGTATATGAAAGAGACTGTCACCTCCTCAACGCCTCGCTCTTTACGCTAAAGTTTGACTCTGTCTCACAACTTTATTTTTTAAAAAAATAAAAAAATTTATCGTAAAGAGCGAAGCGTTGAGGAGGGGACAGTCTCTTTCATATACAGACTAATTTCTGTTCGTTTTAAGTTTTAATGTCGCTCCTTACTTTCAGTTTAAAAAACTTATTTTTTTTTTTTAATTTTCTACCAGAAGAAAGATCACGGATGCGTGTGTTTGTATTTTTTTTTCTCAGGGGTGACAGTATCGAACGAATGGTCGTAGAATATCGGAAAAGGGCTCTTTTGAACGGAAATTGAAAGCTCCAGTGCCCTTTTTAGATGACCAGAAATATTGGAGAACAACTAGCTCCCCCTCCCACGTCACTTTTTCCCCAAAGTCGTCTGATCATGATTTCGAGACTGCCGTTTTGTTCAGCATACTTGAAAAGTTCAATAACTAGGCCTTTTGGGATAAAATGACCCCCGTCCCCCCACAGCCCCTGGGGAAAGGTCTGTAAGCTATGGATTTTTCCCATTGTTGACGAATAGTATTTGTTAATGTGAAGTTTATATACTTTTTTTGGTGGGTGGGGGGGGTATGGAATTTATGCTGAGGAGATTTTCCACGCCGAGAAATTTTCATGGGGAGAGAAGTTACTGGGGGGTGAACTTTTTAGGAGAAATATTACACTGGGAGACTTTGCCAGAATTCCTATACGAAATTCTTTTATTTGTCTTATTTTCTCTTTCCCTACTCAATTTTACATTTGGAGCTGTTAAGGGTAATCGTCCGGAATAAATTTCCGTACTAGATTTTACCGTGGGTGGGGGAGGGTGGGCTCAACGGGAGTAATTCTCCATGGGATAAATTTCCGCGGGATAAATTCTCCATGGGGGAATTTCTGAAGGAGCAAATTTCCATTAGGGGGGAGGGACAAGTTTTTCCAACTGAAAGGAAGGAGCAATATGGTAACAGTTCATGGTAACGAAGTAAGGAGCGACTCGGCTCAATAGCAACCGAAATTCTAAAAAAACGGAATTTTGAGAAACAACAGATGCATCATAAGAATTGGATTATAATGCTGATTCCAAATATATAAGATTCATCAAGTTTAGTGGTATTCATCCAAACCGAAAATTTGCCTGATTTACGAAAAAATGGGGGAAGCACCTACGATAAGTCAAAGAATCTTAATAGCACTAAATTTGGAAATGAAAATTCTTATTTTCTACCAGAAGAAAGATCACGGATGCGTGTGTTTGTATTTTTTTTTCTCAGGGGTGACAGTATCGAACGAATGGTCGTAGAATATCGGAAAAGGGATCTTTTGAACGGAAATTGAAAGCTCCAGTGCCCTTTTTAGATGACCAGAAATATTGGAGAACAACTAGCTCCCCCTCCCACGTCACTTTTTCCCCAAAGTCGTCTGATCAAGATTTCGAGACTGCCGTTTTGTTCAGCATACTTGAAAAGTTCAATAACTAGGCCTTTTGGGATAAAATGACCCCCGTCCCCCCACAGCCCCTGGGGAAAGGTCTGTAAGCTATGGATTTTTCCCATTGTTGACGAATAGTATTTGTTAATGTGAAGTTTATATACTTTTTTTGGTGGGTGGGGGGGGTATGGAATTTATGCTGAGGAGATTTTCCACGCCGAGAAATTTTCATGGGGAGAGAAGTTACTGGGGGGTGAACTTTTTAGGAGAAATATTACACTGGGAGACTTTGCCAGAATTCCTATACGAAATTCTTTTTATTGTCTTATTTTCTCTTTCCCTACTCAATTTTACATTTGGAGCTGTTAAGGGTAATCGTCCGGAATAAATTTCCGTACTAGATTTTACCGTGGGTGGGGGAGGGTGGGCTCAACGGGAGTAATTCTCCATGGGATAAATTTCCGCGGGATAAATTCTCCATGGGGGAATTTCTGAAGGAGCAAATTTCCATTAGGGGGGAGGGACAAGTTTTTCCAACTGAAAGGAAGGAGCAACATTAAAATTAAAACGAATAGAAATTATTGTTTATATGAGAGGAGCTGCCCCTCCTCAATATCTCACTCTTTACGCAGGATTTTTAACTTTTTATCCCAATTGTTTAAGAAGGACTCCTGAAACACAAGGGACGGTTAATTAGAACAATAAGAAGTTTTTTTTGAAAATACTGAAAAACTTTAGTGTGAAGTGTGAGGTATTGAGGAGGAGGGAACTCTTCTCTTATTTGTAACAATTTCTATTCGTTTTAAGTTTTAATGTTGCTCCTTACATTCAGTTTTAAAAACCTTTTTTTCATATTTATTATATACTAAGATAAACTAGTAGGGAAAAAAGTGAAAAAAAAATTACAAACGATAATAGAGATTTACCAGGGAACAACATCATGGGCGCCCATAAGGGGGGGGGGGCGAGGGGCTCCATCCCCCCTGGCTGAACGACGCACCTTATATTTTATATTTTTGTCTTGAGATTTCTATTATACAGCATTGGAAGTGCCAATTAGGCCAGCTAAGCCCCCCCCTAAAATTCAGCTTATGGGCGCCAATGATCAACATTATAGTCTTTCTGCTACATACCAGAGAGAGAAAAAAAGTTAATTAACCCTGAAAAACCGGTGTAGGCACAACAATTTTACCTGTATGCAAACCTATGCCTTCCCAAGGCCAGAACAAAATTTGTACTTTACTGAAAAATGTTATTACTTTTATAACTTTAATAAATCAAATAATATTAACATTTTGATTACTAAGTGTCAGTATATGTATATTAAACTGACAATACACATTCATTTGTATTTTTTCAGTAAAGTGGAAAATTTGTTCTGGCCTTGGGAAGGCATAGGAGTTTTGCGCCCAACTTATGTTAATTTCTGCTCGTTTTGAGTTTGACTCGGTTATTTATTGTAATTTCTGTTCGTTTTGGGTTTCATTTATTCATCATTGCTGATTTGCGGTGGTTTCACCCTTGGTAGATGATTTAATTTGATTTTTGCTCATTTTTTGATTAATGGAGTTCTTTACTTTTCTTTGAAAAACCTTATTTTGTGGAAAAAGTTTTTTTTTATTAATTTCTGTTCGTTTTATATTGACATAGTCTTTTCAGGGAAAAATAAAATAATACTTTAAGTCTTTTCGTTTTTTTTTTAAGACTTTATAGTTTGGCCTGCTATTTGTATGCTGAAGAAAAATTTCCAGCAATTTTTAAAAACATACACACTTTTAAAAATCTGGATACAAATAGTACTGTTTAATTTAGTTTCATACTTCCTCTAGTTGATCTGAAATGGAAAACTTTATGCCATTCGCAAAAAAATCTGTTTACTTTCTTTCATAGCTTGGATGCACTTAAACACTATTTTGATTTGGTTAAATTTTAGGAGCAGAAGTAGCCCGAAAGTTTGAACATAATACCCTTAGTCGTTCTTATGATACTGCTGAGATGCCTTATTGGGAACTAGCAATAACACAGCGCATTTTGATTTATTTTTATGGCAACATTTTTTTTTTAAACATAATGGGCAAAGGGGAGGGGGGGATGGGGAGGGAGATTAGTTGCCCTCCAATCACTTTCGACTGTTAAAAAGGGCATCAGCCCTTTCTATTTTCAATCGAATGAGCCCTTTTTGAAGTTCCCACGACAACTCCTTCGATACGAAGCGCACTGGTCTAAAGAACAAAAACAACAAAGAATAATACATTATACCCACATCGATCTTTACTATAAAAACGTCAAGCCTTCCAATCACTTTCGACTATTAAAAAGGGCACCAGGCCCTTCGATTCTCAATCGAATGAGCCATTTTTGAAACGACAACACTTTCTATTAACACCTTAAACACCCCTTGGGCTTAAATTAAAAACCTTAATCTAAGGGCTATTAATTTGGTTCTCGTTCTCTACGACCTAATTTCCAGAACTTTCAACTACGTTAAACAAAATGGCTATCTCAAATTTTAATTGGAATGTATTTGGGGAAATAGTGGGCGTGAGAGGGGCGGTAGTCACTCTCCAATCACTTTCAACTATTAAACACGACCCTAGCCCTTACAATTTCCAATCAAATGAGCCCTTTTGAAGTTTCTACGACAAAACTTTCAATAAAAATCTTCTATGCCCCCAGGGCATATACAACCCTTGCCTTGAGTGCTTGGGGGGGTCGTTCTCAAAGACCTAATTTCCAGAAATTTCTACTACGTTGAACAAAATGCCTATCTGTAAATTTTGATTGGATGTATTTGGATGAATGGTGGGCTTGAGAAGGGGGGTTAGTTACCCTCCAATCACTTTCGACTATTACAAAGGGCACTAGCCCTCTCAATTTCCAATTGAATGGGCCTCTTTTGAAGTTTTACAACAACTCTATCTATAAGAACCTTATATGCCCCCAGGGCAGAACTTACAACCTTTGCCCTTGGGGCTCTGGGGGGTTTGTCATCCTTAAATACATAATTTCCAGAACTTTCAACTACGTTGAACAAAATGGCTATCTTTAAACTTTAATTGAATGTTTTTGGGGAAATGGTGGGCGTAAGAGGAGGGTTAACTGCTCTCCACTCACTTTCGACTATTAACGAGGCAATTTCAATTTCCAATCAAATGAGTCCTTTTTGAAATTTCTACAACAGCTTTTATATAAACTTTATATACCCCAGGGCATAACTTACAACCCTTGCACTGACGGTGCTGAGGGAGTTATCATCCTAAAAGACCTAATGTCAAGAATCTTCAACTACATTGAACAAAATAGATATCTCAAAATTTTGATTGGATGTGTTTGGGAAAATGGTGGGCGTGAGAGGGGCGTTAGTCGCTCTCCAATCTCTTTCAACTATTAAAAAAGGTACTAGCCCTTTGAATTTCCAATTGAATGAGCCTTTTTGAAGTTTCTACGACAACGCTTTCAATAAAAACCTTATATGCCCCCAGGGAATAACTTACAACCCTTGCCCTGAGGGCTGTGGGGAGAGGGGTTTTCATCCTTAAAGACCTACTTTCTAAAACTTTCACTTACGTTGAATAAAATGGCTAGCTAAAAATTTTGATTGGATGTGTTTGGGGATAAGGTGGGCGTGAGAGGGGGGTTAGTTGCCCTCAAATCACTTTTGACTATTAAAAAGGGCAGTAGCACTTTGAATTTCCAATCGACTGAGACCTTTTTCAAGTTTCTACGACAAAGATTTCAATTAAAATCTTAAAGGCCCCAAGGGCAGAACTTATAACCCTTGCCCTGAAGACTTTGGGGTGAGTGTCCTGTACAAAGGTAATTTCCTGAACTTTGAACTGCGTGGAAGTAAATGGTCATCTCAAAATCTTTATTGGATGTGTTTGGGGAAATGGTGGGCGCGGAAGGGGTGTTAGTTGCTATCCAATCACTTTCGACTATTAAAAACGGCACTAGCCCTTTGAATTTCCAATTGAGTGAGCCTTTTTTGAAGTTTCTACGACAACGCCTTCTATAAAAAACCTTATACGCCCCCAGGGCATAACTTACAATCCTTGCCCTGAGGGCTATGGGGGACAGTCCTCCTCAAAAACATAATTTCTCTTTGGAAATCAACTACACTGAACAAATATGCCTGTCTGAATATTTTGATTGGATGTGTTTTGAGGAATGCTGGGCGTGAGAGGGGGGTTAGTTACCCTCTAATCACTTTCAACTATTACAAAGGGCCCTAGGCCTCTCAATTCCCAAATGAATGAGCTCCTTTGAAGTTTTAATGCAACTCTATCTATAAGAACCTTATATGCCCCCAGGGCAGAACTTACAACATTTGCCCTTGGGGCTCTGGGGGGTTTGTCATCCTTAAATACATAATTTCCAGAACTTTCAACTACGTTGAACAAAATGGCTATCTTTAAACTTTAATTGAATGTTTTTGGGGAAATTGTGGGATTAGAGGGGGGTTAACTACTCTCCTCTCACTTTCGACTATTAAAAAGGGCAATTTCAATTTCCAATCAAATGAGCCCTTTTTGAAATTTCTAACAGAAAGGAGAAAGGACTTGTACAAGAATTATCTGAGTGATAGATCGTATGAAAACAAAAGAAATGTAAAGAAAGTGGAGAAAGCATTAAAATATGAACTAAGGAGGTGTGAAGTGGAGGCCATGGATAAAATTGCCGAGGATCTGGAAGATGCAGCTAGACGGCATAATAGTAAAATGTTGTACTGGCAAGTTAACAAATTGAGAGAGAGTAGTCAATCCGGACTTGGCCCAGTTAAAGATAGGAATGGGGTCGCAATTAGCGATAAGGAAAAAACTAAAGATAGATGGGCCGAACATTTCGAGAATTTGCAGAGCCGAGATAGAGTTGCAGGAAAAGATACAGAGGAAAATGAAAAAGTTTGTGATACCTTGGATGTGAAGGAAGATTTGTTTTGTGAGGAGGAATTAGCAACAGCACTAAAAGGATTAAAGAATAATAAGGCTCCAGGTGCAGATAGGGTGGTAAATGAGTTTCCTAAATATGGTGTCTCTGAGGTTAGAAATAAGTTACTGAAGATTATGAATATGATTTCTGAAAAAGGGGAAGTACCTAACGATTTTTGGAAAACCTTAATTAAGCCACTTTATAAGAAAGGTGATAAAAGTGAGTGTGGTAATTATCGAGGCATTAGTCTGGTCTCTGTAGGTAGTAAATTACTTGGTAATATGATACTTTTTAGACTGAGAGATGCCGTAGACAAAGTTTTAAGAGAAGAGCAGTGCGGTTTTAGAAAAGGTAGAGGATGTGTCAACCAAATTTTCACTCTTAGGCTAATAATTGAGAAGTGCCTGAGTTTTCAAACACATTTGGTCCTCAGTTTTATAGATTATGAGCAAGCGTTCGATTCTGTTGATAGAAGAGCTTTAGTAAAGGTTTTATCCTTGTATGGTATACCAGACAAATAAATTAAATTGATTAGTGCTATGCACGAGGATAACACTGCTGCGGGTAGGGTAGGAAATGAGGTTAGCAGCTGGTTTTGTATTAAATCAGGAGTTAAGAAGGGTGGTGTTCTATCCCCTTTTACATGGATCACTTTGATGGACTTTCTTTTAAGGACCACAGGAAAGGCAATGTGAAACCACGGAATCAAATTGGGAGGAAAAAGTCTCCTGGACTTGGATTATGCTGATGATTTAAGCATCCTAGATGAAAGTGTGAGCAAAATGAATGAAGTTTTAGAGGTTTTGCGAATTCAGGGTGCTAGAATTGGTTTGAAAATTAATGTTAAGAAGACTAAGTCACAAAGGCTAGGAATAAGTGAAGATGAAAAGGTAACGTTGGGTAATGAAAAGATTGATCAAGTGGCCAGCTTCACTTATCTTGGTAGAATTATTAGTAATGATGGTGGGAGCAGTGAAGATGTTAAAAGTCGAATAGTCAAGGCTCTGGGTGTTTTTTCACAGTTAAAAAAAAGTCTGGAAGAATAGGAAGATAAGTCTACAAACCAAGATTAGAATATTAGAAGCTACAGTGATGACAGTGGTCAAATATGGCTCTGAAGCATGGACGCTCCGAAAAGCAGAGGAAAATTTGCTAGATGTTTTCCAGAGAAATTGCTTAAGGATTGTTCTGGGTACCCGGCTGACTGACCGTATTCAAACAATAGGCTATACGAAAAATGTGGTTCAATACCGCTCTCTAGGGCTATATTGAAAAAAAGGTTGAGGTGGCTAGGCCACGTTGTGCGGATGAAGGATGACAGATTGCCTAAGTTTGTTCTTTTCGGCCAACCATCTAGGGCTAAACAGAAAGCAGGTCGTCCTCGTCTGGGGTGGGAGGACGTCATAAAGAAAGATTTAAAGGGAATGGGAACATCTTGGGTGGGTGTAAAAAGGGAGGCTTTGAATAGATTGGGGTGGAGAAGGAGCGTGCGTAGCTGTATTTGCCTCTGTAATGGTGCTGCGGTGAATTGTTGTTAGTAGTAGTAGTAGTAGGGCATAACTTACAACCCTTGCACTGAGGGCTTTGAGGGAGTTATCATCCTAAAAGACCTAATTTCAAGAACCTTCAACTACATTGAACAAAATGGATATCTCAAAATTTTGATTTGATGTGTTTGGGAAAATGGTGGGCGTGAGAGGGGCGTTAGTCGGTCTCCAATAACTTTCAACTATTAAAATAGGGAGTAGCCCTTTCAATTTCCAATTGATTGAACCCCTTTTTAAGTTCCTACAACAACACTTTAAATAAAAACCTTATATGCCGCCAGGGCATAACTTACAACCCTTGCCCTGAGGGCTGTGGGGGGGGGGAGGAGTTGTCATCCTTAAAGACCTAATTTCCAAAACTTTCAACTACGTTGAATAAAATGTCTATCTAAAAATTTTAATTGGATGTGTTTGGGGAAAAGAAGGGCGTGCAAGGGGTGTAGCGATAGAAAAATTAGTATTTGTAGCGATAGAAAAATTAGTATCTAAATCAAATGTATTTGTACTAGTCAAAAATAAAACCTGGCTACCTCAATAAATCAGATATGAATGGCAGAGGTTTACGTCCCTATTATTACTTCTTATATTTGATCCGGATGCTAAAATTTTTTCAATATACATATTAATCGAATTGTATTTTAATGCTGATTTTGAATATCTTTAAATTATGTCGTTTAAATTAATCCATCAAAAGTTACGAGGAGTTAAGAATTATTGAAATAGAAATTCTGACGTCTCAAAATTTTGTGTCCACGGCACGATTAAATCTGACCTCAGAGACATAAATACTTATAGGCTAATAGGGGTTAGAAACGTAGTTCCAAGCTGTAGCGATGATAGCTTTTGGTATATTTAGGGATGAAAAAATAGGCTGGCTATACTAAATGTGGTACTAAACACTGACCGCGTCAAAGGCAATATTATGCCCAAAGGTGGAGACATGGAGACATGCGAACTAATTACCTATTATTTGACTAGATGCAGACATATAAAATGAAATAAACACAGATAAAAAGGCAATAGATTTATTGAACTTACATACTTAGGTGCAGAGCAATGGGTCACTTCAAATGACAATAACGGTGACAACGATGGAAAAATATAAAAATTTTGTCTGAGTGGTTTTGACTCTGATTTACCAATAATCTTAAAGAGCACCTCTACCCCACTATCAAACATAGCTTTTCAGTCTTGCGCTGTAAGAACTGGCTCACCATTGGCCCGAGTGGACCAAGGATGTAAACCTGTCGTCCAATGAATCTGTTCTTAACTATTTTTGATGATTTAGACGTTCACACGGCTCTTATAGTTTAAAATTCCTTAGAAATATTGTACGTAGCATATTTTTTATTACTCACTCTCTTAGCGAAATCTAAAGCTTGGATAGCGCCGTTCTGTGTCTGGGGGTGACTGCACTTTTTTTCTTTGCTGATTGAGGACTTTTCATTTTAGAAACTAGATTTAACTTAATTAGAGGAAGCCGGAATTATCTTTAAAAAGAAGGAACTTTGGTATTTTAAATACATCGCATTTTACTCATGGTACATATTACCCTTCCCATCAATTAATGATGTCCAGTCATTTGCAATGGCTTGCCTTTGGTGTTTTAATTTTTTTGCCATTTATTTGCTATTTCTTTTGCATAATTATTTCAGATTTATTTTGCGGCTTAATCAGGGGTGCGAAAAATTTTTTCTATTACATTTCTTCTTTTATTCTACATTTCTATCTAAATTCATCTACCGGACTAAGATTATTCATGGTTCTAGGCTAGCTACTATACTAAAGATTTTTTTTTTCGATTTTACAAGGCTTTTTTTTTATTTTGCTGTCTATATGACATACTACATTCTATCTACATTACATTAAACGGATAACATGATAACACTACACCTAATTCTACCTACATTCTATCTACACTACATTAAACGTATAACATGATAACACTATACCTAATTCTACTTGAACCTCTAGTGGTACATTCAGGAATGATTTATAATAAACAGTATTGTGTTTGCCATATTCATTGGTAACACTAAAACGCTTTTACGATTGGGATTTTTGATTTCTCAAAGTTATTAGGAAGTAAAATATTTAATTTTAAATCTATTTTATTAACGTCAAGTCTTTATTGTGCGCAACCCTACGGTTGTAAATTATTGTCCTTCACAGTTTTCGTTTTGGCAAAATTCTTTAAAGCACTTACAATATAGTTTCTTAATGGGAAAGTTCAAGCACGATTGTGTTCACACAATGAGCTTTCTCTAAATTTCAGCTGGGAAATGCCACGTCCAACGGCAGGTGTTGGCTTACAGTATAAAGGTTCACTCTCACCTGCTTTCTCATTGATAGCTCATAGGGTGCTTTATCATCAAGAGGTCGAATACTGGGAGTGCATTTATTTTCTTCTATTCATATCATTTTTTTAGGATATTTTGAGGACAATGGAGAATGTATTCTCTCGTAAAATTGTTCATTTGTGCCTTTCATAAAATTGTTAGCTCATGGCTTGCGTCGATTAACCCTTGCGGGGATTCCTAGGTTAATCACGGGGTAATTTAAGTTTGGATTTGGATCGGGTTGACATCCAACTATAGTGACTCTTTTAACATATTGTCTTTAATTTCAAATTCAAACATCTTCAAATATCATTTGACTTCAAATATCGTTAAATATCGTTTATCTTGCAATGGTCGATGGGGTTCTCAGAATTAAACTTCAAATTGTCTTTAACTTTAACTTCAAATATCTTCAAATGTCTTTAAATATCATTTAACTTCAAATATTACTAAATATCATTTAATTTCAAATATCTTCAATCTGCTGTCAAGTGATTTTGGGGCCCCAAAACGGGTGTCCAAGGTGATATCTATGTATTTATATCCTGTATTGACCGATGAGGCTCTCAGCATTTATGGTAATATATAGTTCAATAATGCACTTGATACTTATATTCAAATTTAATGTTACCTGACACGTAATATGGTTTGTGGTTGAAGGTTGACGGATCGAAGGTAACTATTGTTTTCGTGGATGAAGCTGGGATGAAAGTTGCCTGGAGTATATGATGAATATTGTTCGTTGCTTGTGTTATGAAGAAAGTAAATACTATTGGACGCTATCTGTACTGGATAACTCACTGTGAGGCTAAATATCTAATGAGTACAATTAATGCCTGTAATAAAAATAATGAGGAAAAATCACACATTATTTGAGGTAAATACTCATAGCGCAAATTAGTCATGCATTGATCGGGTTATAATACAACAACATAGTTCAAATCGGGAAATTCAATCTATGGAAGTTGCTTGTAAGTTTCCATAGCCTAATAATATCATAAAATATTGATGGTTAAGTTTTAAGTGTGGCCTCTTATTAAACTGTCAACTATACACTACTACATACACTTTATTTTAACTTCTTTAAATACTTAGTTAATTTTACATTAGATTTAAAATTATAATTTAGACAGAGTTTATGCTACGTGGTTAATTTTTTAGGTCTAATTTTACGACTTATTTCTTGCCTACATTATTCACACACGTCCGTGTTGTTTAAGAAACGCATGTTGCAGCGTCATAACCACACAGTTTTACGCAAGCGATACTACAATGAGGGAACAAGACATAACAATGACGAGTGGAGACCTCTATACCCACTAGTTTTCTAATGTCTTCCCT
Source organism: Artemia sp. Qi Xiang Cuo (assembly GCF_049724085.1). Lineage (NCBI taxonomy): Eukaryota > Metazoa > Arthropoda > Branchiopoda > Anostraca > Artemiidae > Artemia > Artemia sp. Qi Xiang Cuo. The sequence goes on from NC_142800.1 coordinate 65,967,014, forward strand.
ATTTCATGGCTTAGGCTTTCTCATGGGGTTCCGGGTTTAACTTCTGCATTTCTTCTGCTTCCCCATGTTCTTCTCTTGGTTTTTGTCTTCTTAGTTTAAATATTTTTCCATAATTACAAGTCAACATTGGTGCCTCGTATTTGCTCTTCGAATAAGGTAATTAGATGTAGGATTTCCAAGCTTGCCCGCGTAGATTTCAGTTGATGCTTGGCAAAAAATATAAGTGTAATGAAGAACTGACATCAATATCTTCTTAGAAGGCGGATGTTTGAGCAAACCATTCAGCACTAAATAAATAAATATGATATTAAATTCTTATTAAAATCCGTTAAGCAAAAAACACTTTCATATTAATAGGGAGTTCCGTTTGTGTTTCACTTAGTCACCATTGGACATATATAGGGTTTAAATCCATACAATTTAACTGATGAAATGGTTTTAAAATTTTACATATTATTATTGGGATATAATTACACATCCACCGTGAAATTATACATATAAACGTACCAATATCCAACTATAGATAAATTTCGGATCGTATTTTTTGTATCCCTCCGTTTAAAAGTATTTTTGCCCCTAATATTGACTGATGGCCCATACATTAGGACTACCTTTATACATTTTCCAGCTTATAATGTGTAGCCCTAATGAGTCATAATTAGTTACCATTTGATGTATACAGGGTTTTCCTACGCAAACTTCAACCAATCAAATGATTTCAAAATTTAAGCATCACTTTTGAGCTTTACAACAAATACATGAATGCTTCATTTGTACTAGATATATCTCAATTTATCATAATTAAACTGTTTTTAATCAAATTCAATTGAGCTTGAAAAAAATTAAATATAGCTCAATTTAGTCAAATTAAAATTCTCTAAAACATGAAAAGGGTGTCTGTGTAATGTACTGATGTTTTACCCTTTTTTCCTCCCCAGGGTTCCAACAAAACATGGTCCAACGCCAGTTGTCGTCCTCAGTAGACCACTAGCTTCCTACCTTCAGTTGTTTTCTGTTCCCACCTTTCTCTCTGATCACCAATGTTTTGAGATCACTCGTATTATTGTTATTTTTTTTTCATTAATATTGACTTGGTTAACTTTACTTTCACGCTGTTAAAGTTATTATGGTGGATCACAAGTTGATTTTCATAAGGATTTGAAATCTGTCTTTACATTAATTAGGGATATTTCCATCTGTCAGGTTTTTTAACTGTTCTACCTGACTGTGTCGTTACTTTTTCCTCTGTTTCTTGCGGTTTTTTCTTTTTCGGTTTTTCTAGCGAAATAAGGTCAAACTTTTTGTATTGTTTTTTCAAAAATTATTTCCCTTTTTATTTTGTTTGTTTCCCGTGTGCGGCCGCTGAGGTCGGTCTTGACTTTCCTATTTCTTTAGCTACTCTATGGTCTTATTCGCCATCAGACTCTTCGGAACTGGTTTCCGATGAATTCAGATTAGAACTTTTAGAGGTGGCACATTTTAAGGTATCACCTGCCCTTTCTTCGTAAATTTATACTACCTTGGAGGTAGAAGATTTAGTCACTTGGTCCTCGCCTTAAATTCTGAACTTGGGGGATTCGAAAGATTCCTGCGAGACTTGAAAGAACTCAATAGTTTTTGCATGGTTCCTCCACTATTTGAAGGCCACGTTTCAGGGGGATGAGATACTCTTAGCACTAAGGATTCCCTATTTGAATTCCACTGTTTATGTCTGAACGTGGGCGCAGTTGTATTCTGATATTGCCTTTGCCGGTCGTCCTTTGGAGTTATTTTTTCGGGTAATGTACTTTAACTCGTTTTTATGGAAAAGTCTTTTAAAGCTATATCCTCTTGTAGGTATGTATTTCTTACATTTACGGGAGGAGTTTCTTTACATTGATACTAGGGGTCTCTAAAGCTTTGTTTAATTTGTCCTGTAAAGACGGGGGTCTTTCTATCGGTGTTGCAGGGGAAACCATATTGTCTGGAAATCTTTTGGGGGGACATGGGGTCAAAATTCTCTCTGGGAAAAATTGGGTTTTCGGAGATATTGTATAATCTAAATATTCTACACTCGCCGATGAACAACTTTTTGGACTTTTTGGTGTTTTTGTTCTTGCTGGTGTTAGGAATTTTTTCTCTGGAATAACTAGATTTTCCGCAGCTAAAAATTCTTCAAAGATTCCATGATCCCTGTCGTTCTCGAAATAGACTTGCTTGAAATTAAAGGGTTTTAGCTCTGCCAATCTTTATCTAGGGGGCTCACTTTCCAAATTTGACGAATCAGTAGAAGAGGCATTTCATACCCATCTGTCTCGAAATTTGGCGATTTTTATTTGGCTAACATGCGTCTTGTAAGTTCTTCCACTATCGGGTTTTTCCATTTTAAAAGAATACTCGTTATCATACTTTTTTACTTCTGTACGGTCCAGAAGATATGATGGAAAGTTTCTTGCCTTCCGTTTTTGCCTTGTTCTTTAGTTAAACGATGTTTACTATTTTGAGATCTATACTTCCCTTGATATCGGGTTGGTTTCTAGGCCCTTGGTTTATTTTTAATTTTTTCAGTTGTTGCTGAACTATTTTATTAATTTCCCTCATGCTATTTATGAATTCTTGTTTATAACCTTCTGAGTTGTTATATTGTTTCCTAGATTCAATAATCTCATCATACTGGATTTTGATATCAAGAATAAAAAATATATAAAACGGATTTTCTCTGATTGTTTTGGACTAAATAGTGTTGATCATGTTAGATCAATAATGTAAGATTTTATCTCAGTCACTTCTGCTGTCTTTTTTATAAATAATTAGTACATTGGAAAATATTTTATTCTTTTTTTATATTTTAAATTTATCTTGTTGGTGGTACGGGGATGTCACCATTTTATCTATATTAAGAAAAGTCATTAAATCTTTTGTTATTTTTAAAACAAAACTGCTCCCGTTGTCGCTCAAAATTTTATTATGAATGCCAAATTATAAGAATAATTTTGCTAACTCCTTACTTGTGGCATAAGCACCTTGATCTTTTAATTTTTTTTCAAAAGTGAATCCGGAAAAATGATCTATAACCGAAAGAATACAAGTATGGCCTCTGCTAGAAACAGGTAAGCCTCCACTTGTTCCGTATAGGTCAAATGAGATAATGTCAAAGGGGTACTTTGCTACCGGGATCCTTTCCATTGGAGGATTCGGGTAAGCTGGGGGGATTTTTCTTCAGTTACATGCTTCGCATGTACTTATAAATTCTTTAATTTTTGTCAGTGCAGACGGAATGTAAAAATATTGTTTCAATTTATGGAAAGTTTTCATTACCCCTAAATGTCCACCTGTATCTGAATGAAAATATTCAAATGCAGGCACTATTAAGTTTATATGTAACACAGGTATTATCGAGGTTTGGTTTCTATTTGTCTCATGAGTCACAATTCTACACGGGATCTCTTCATTCAGATAATAGTAAAATTATTTATCTCTTTTCTAAGGATCTTTAATTTATCTGGTAACGAATCATCATTCACAAAATAATCAGTTGGTGCTACAAACATTTCGTTCCTATTTTGTTTTCTTTTTGTATTTTCCAAAGGGAAGTGACGATCGGTAATTTTATTTTCTTTTACCGTGTGTTTGACTTTGTTTTTCTTACATCCATGTTTGCTCTTAGTATTTATAGCGTTAACTTCATTTTCCTCAGTTTCCGACGGAATATTTTCTGGGTATCTACTCAAAAAGTCCCAAGCTACATTTTGTTTATCTTTTAATTATTCAAATTCGTAATCTAGGTCTTGAATTTTCAAAATCCATCCAGCTAAAAAGCCCGTGGGATTTTTAAGTGTGCGCAGGTACTGCAAGCTTTTATAGTCTGACCGTAGCATAAATTTTCTACCAATTAAATAATGTCTAAATTTGTCCAAGTGGCGGATAATATATAATAATTCTAATTTTGTGGCGGAATAACTACTTTCGCCTTTTAATAAAGTTTTACTCGAATAGCATATAACTGTTTCTATTTCTTTTTGTTTAGGTGTTCCCTCTAGATGATCAGGGTTTACTACCGGAATTATTTGCAAAAGAATTGCACCTATGGCTTTTCAACTAGCTTTGGTTGTAGCCATAAATCTTCACTTTTCGAAATCAGGGAGTGATAATATTGGTTCAGAAGTGAGTGCCTTTTTGAGACGGTCTAGGGAAGTTTGAGCTTCCTGGGACCAGGTAATGTTATGGGAGTTCCCTTAAGTAATTCCGTGAGGGGTTTTGCAATTTGGGCATAATTACGTACGAATTTTCTAAAGTAGCCAGTAAGACCTAAAATTCTCCTTAATTCTTTTTTAGTTCTGGGGAGATTAAGATTTTCAACACATCTCATTTTATTAGGGTCTTGAGATATCTCTCCCTGGGTTACTACTACTCATAAAAATTCAATTTTAGGTTGAAATAAATTTACTTTCTCGGGCTGGCATTTTAAATTACCTTGCCTGAACTTCTAGAATACCTTAGTTAACGTTGCTAAGTGTTGTTCAGTGTTTTCTCCCACTCATATCACATCATCAACATAATGAATTATAATCTTTAATCCTATTAACAGGTGCAATAGGGGTCCACATCTCGCGCTTTAACTTGTTTTCAGTCCGAATGGTACTCTTAAGTACTCATATGAACCGCATTCAGATGCTGAAAATGCAGTTTTATGGACATTATTTTCGGCTATTTTCACTTGGTGGTAGCGTTGGGTGAGGCCCAAAGAAGTAAAAATTTTGTTTTTGCTTGAAATTGAGTCAAGAATTTCATCTATTCTTGGTAGAGGAAATTTGTCACTAACTAGTTGCTTTTTGACGGCTCTATAATCTACTAAGAGTCTATGATCTCCATTCTTTTTTGGTACTAAGGTCACTGGTGAACTATACGGACTTATACTTGGGCGTATAATTTCGTTTTTTTCTAATTCATGGATTTTATTTTTAAACCACTCTTTGTGTTTATATGGCACACGATATGGCTGTTTTGCTACGGGATTACCAGTCGTTAAAATTTAGTGTTAATAAAACTGTATAATCCCGATGTCATCTTAAGATGCAGAAAATAAATCCTTAAAATTAAATAATAATTAGCATAATTTTTTCTTAAGTTCCAAGTCCGTAATATGATCCATATTAAATTTGTTTAAAAATTGCGATTTAGTTAAAGGATATTTGCTATTTGAAGTTTTAAAACCGTTAATTAGGTTTCTCTTAGAATTTTCCGATACATTTAAATTGTTCCATTAAAACCTGGATTTGAACTAAACACGCACCCTTTTTAATTTTAATTGTATCATTTTCGTGATTAATAGTTACCCAAATAAAACCTTTCTCTTTGTCGTAAGATATAATCTGTTCCTCGCATAGCCGGTTTTCGGCAACTTCAGATGGGGTCGCAAACCATATTTCTGATTTGCTAATCACTGGCTCAGTCATCTGTGATATTTGAATTTTTTGCATCGTCTTGGGAGGGACTCTTGTTTTCCTTATCGTGAATATGTAATATTTCTTTTTATTTTCATTGTTCATTAGATTGATACTGGCGCTATGCTGCGCCATCGCAACATCTTGCGGAGCTGTGCTGGATTTTACGATATTCTTTCATAATTCTACTATATTATTAACTTTGCTTGATCTGTATCGTCACATATCTCCTGTTTTTATTTCCGTAGATTCAATACCTTTATTATTTAAATTTACTTCATTTCTGCAATGTCTCTCGGGGTAATTGAACAAATTTCCAATTATGTCATGTCTTTGCGAGACATGAGGTTCAAAATACTGCGACATTATACCACCAGAAATTCTGTTTACTGTTATGTTGTCTTCGTAGCCTCTGTTACGACTTCTTAGGGTAGAAGTTTTTTCCCTTACCTTAGCTGGGTAGACAAGCCTCTCATTTGCTACGTCTAATAGTATTCTATTAGACCTTAGAAAATTTTTACCTATAACAGCCTCATATGAAAAGTTGTTGCATATAATAAAATTTGTCATTAAGGTCCTATTGTCACTTTTTACTTTTAGGTAAATCGAATATTTTGCACTCAATTTATGACCTGTCATACTCATTAAATTGGGATTATTGGGGTTCCTATGGCACATAATATACAGAGGCAACATATTATATTACGTAAGAGCCTATGATACTAATTTTTACACCGGAGTCAATGAAAGCTTTGAAAGTAACATGTTCTGAATAAAAATCATGAAATATAGGTAAATGTTTGTTAATATTACTACAAGACGTCACTAATATTGTCTTGGACTTATTAAATATTCTTGCCACCCTCTGGGTCCAATTTACGGTTCTGAGGGGCCTGAAATGTTTCCCTGAGGATTTATTTCATCTGTCAATGCCTGTAATAGAAATTCAGATGTATGAGTTTCCGTAGGCATATCTAGTTTATTTACGTCTGTCTGTCTTCGCCATGTATTATTATGGTAACGTGGATGCTTCGTGTCGGTGCCGCTTGCTGGCGCTGACTCCCAATGCCGTTGGCTTACAAAATTTTCATTTCCCATGGGCAAATTTTCGTGACTTCTATATTGCATTCTCGCATTATATTGGCTTTGGCGAGTATTTGGGTTTTGAAATCGGTAATTAATTTGTCTGTTGGGGGGAGGGTTATACAAATTTGGTTGGTACGTGTTGTAAGGTACTGATTGGCGCAATCCCCCTGGCTATAGCCTATTACAAGACTGGTGCTAAAATTTTCTCTCCCAAACAAAAGGTTGCTATAGTTTTGCGTATTAGCGACAGCAATACTTTGTATTTGATTGGGGACTTAATAGCAGTCTCTCGCCATATGGACAACACGATTACAATTACAGGACTTTATTATTGTAGGGTTATTTCCGTAATTAGATTGTTTAATAGGCTGAAATGTACTGTTTTCTGCCTAGCGGTTTATGGCGTTTTGTTTCTTTGTGCCACAGGGGAGTTATTCATTGAAAAGAAATTGGGGGATGCCTAATCGCCCTTGAAGATTAGGTTCGCGTTTGAATCGCCTAGGCTATTTATTTTTGCTTTACTACGATTAGCGACCATCGTATCCACTTCGATCAATCGTTCTACCTCCTGAACTGCAAGATCCAACGTCTGAATATTTTTGAATATTACCACTCTGTACAGCTTTGGGGGTAGCCCATGAAAAAAAGGATTTAGTATGATTTTTTCAGACATTTGCCCCGAACCACATTCGTATTTTTCCTCTACAGAAACGCGTATGAAATCATGAAATTCTCTTATATTCTGTGAAAAGTCAAAGCTCACTGCTCCGTGTTTTAATTTATTTATGGAACTGGTGTCTATAAACCTATCTTTAAATGCTTTTAACAAGTTATCAACCGTATTTATTGGCAAGTTGGCGTTATTGCCGATGGTATGTTCGATCTGTTTTAGAAAGGTTAAGGCCTGGCCTTTTAATCGTAGTAGGAGCATGTCTTTTAACGCTCCAACGTCTGTTTTTGTTAGTTGTACGAACTGGGTCAATTGGATATTAAATTCGTCAATATCTGATTGACCATTGTACTCTGGTATAGATTTTGCTATTTCTATATTTTTTGCGACTAACTTCTGCACTATTAATAAATCATTGAGTTCGTCCATTTTTTTTTTTCGTTTTAATCAATGTAAAATAATTTTTTTTTTTACTTATCCTATTTTGGTGGAGGCTATTATCTCCTATGAGATATAAGGGTTTTCCTATAGTAGCTTAGCGGCAATAGGCCTAATCACTTTACTTATATGTCTGTATCTCTCCAATAATTAAATTTAAATTACAAAGTTTTTTTAGCTTAATTAGTAGGCAATTTTCCTCCAATTCCCGACTCGCGCCATTTGTAGCGATAGAAAAATTAGTATATGTAGCGATAGAAAAATTAGTATCTAAATCAAATGTATTCTTACTAGTCAAAAATAAAACCTGGCTTTCTCAATAAATCAGATATGAATGGCATAGGTTTATTTCCCTGTTATTACTTCTTATGTTTGATCCAGATGTTGCATTTTTTTAAATATGCATATTAATAGAGTTGTTTATTAATGCTAATTTTGAATACCTTTAGATTATTTCGTTTAAACTAATCAATCAAAAGTTCTGAGGAATTAAGAATTATTAAACTAAAAATAATGACTTATCAAAATTTCGTTTAAATAGCCCGTTTAGATCTGACTTTGGAGACACAAATACTTATAGGCTAATAGGGGTTAGAAACGTAATTTCAAGCTGTAGCGATGACAACTTTTGGTATTTGTAGGGATTAAAAAATAGGCTGGCTATACTAAATGTGGTACTAAATACTGACTGCGTCAAATGCAATAATATGCTCAAAGGTCGTGAACTTAATGGGAGGAAATAGAAGATGTGGACTTATAAATGTGGCCTCTTTTTTCTCGAGCTATCTGGAGATCCGATTCCCTGGGAGCGTGTACCTTGGAGACATGCGAACTAACTACCTATTATTAGACTAGATGCAGACATATAAAAATGAAATAAACACAGATAAAAAGGCAAAAGATTTATTGAACTTACATACTTAGGGGCACAGCAATGGGTCACTTCAAATGACAATAATGGTGACAACGATGGAAGAATATAAGAATTTTTTCTGAGTGGTTTTGACTCTGATTTACCAATAATCTCAAGAAGCACCTCTACCCTACTATCAAACATAGCTATTCAGTCTTGCGCTGTAAGAACTGGCTCACCATTGGCCCGAGTGGACCAAGGATGTGAACCCGTCGTCCAATGAATTGTTTTCATTATTTCTGATGATTCAAGCGTTCACACGGCTCTTATAGTTTAAACTTCCTTAGAAATATTGTACGTAGCATATTTTTTATTACTCACTCTCTTAGCGAAATCTAAGGCTTGGATAGCGCCGTTCTGTGTCTGGGAGGGACTGCACTTTTTCTCTTTGCTGATTGAGGACTTTTCATTTTTGAAACTAGATTTAACTTAATTAGAGGAAGTCAGAATTATCTTTAGAAAGAAGGAAATTTATTTTGGTATTTTAAATATATCGCATTTTACTCATGGTACAGGGGGGTTAGTGGCCCTCAAATCAATTTCGACTATTAAAAAGGGTAGTAGCCCTTTGAATTTCCAATCGAATGAGCCCTTTTTCAAGCTTCGACGACAAAGATTTCAATAAAAACCTTATATGCCCCCAGGGCATAACTCATAAGCCTTGCCCTGAAGACTGGGAGTGGAATTTCCTGCTCAAAGGTATAATTTCCTGACCTTTGAACAGCGTGGAACAAAATGGTTATCTAAAAAAATATATTATTGGATGTGTTTGGGGAAATGGTGGGTGTGGAAGGGGTGTTTTTTTCTTTCCAATCTCTTTCGACTATTAAAAAGGGCACTAGCCATTTCAATTTCCAATCGAATGAGCCGTTTTTGAAGTTTCTACGACAACGTGTTAAATAAAAACTTTATATGCCCCCAGGGCATAACTTACAACCCATGCCCTGAGGGTTGTAGGGGGGGTGTAATCCTCAAAGACTTAATTTTCAGAACTTAAAACTACGTTGAAAAAAATGGCTAACTCACAATTTTGATTGGATGTGTTTGGGGAAAACGTGGGCATGAGAGGGGGGTTTGTTGCCCTCCAATCACTTTCGACTATTAAAAAGAGCAATAGCCCTTTGAATTTTCAATCAAATGAGCCTTTCTTGAAGTTTCTACGACAACGCATTCTATAAAAAACCTTATACGCCCCCAGGGCATAACGTACAACCCTTGCCCTGAAGGCTTTGGGGGACAGTCCTCCTCAAAAACATAATTTCTCTCTATAAACCTAGTATACTAAGCAACAAGACAGTCTCAAAATTTTTGTTGGATATACTTAGGGAAATGGTAAGTGTGGAAGTGGCGACAATTACAATTCCTTTGCGTTTACTTATTTAAAACGGCACTAGCCACTCCAGTTTCTAATCGAATGAGCCCTTTTTCGAAGTTTCTGCGACAACTTCTTCGATACAAAGTGCCTTGCACTAAAGGAAAAAATTAATAAATAATACATTGTGCCAACATCGTTCTTATATGCCCCCACGGCATAACTTAAAACCCTTGCCCTGAGTGTTATGGGGCAATTTCCTCCTCAAAAACATATTTTCTATCTGGAAATCAACTACGCTGAACCAAATGGTTAACTCAAAAGTTTGATTGGAGGGGTTGGGGGGAAGCATGGGCGTGGGGGGGGGGGCGAGGTGCCGTCCAATTCTTTTCAACTATTAAAAAAGGTACTAGCCACACCAATTTCCATTCGAATGAGCCCTTTTCGAAGTTTCTACGACAACTCCTTCGATACGAAGTGCCCGGGTACGGAAAAAGAATAATACATTACACCAACATCAGTAGAGTAGTACGTTCCATTTTGGGTAGATTATGTTCCTTCCTATGCTATTCTGGGCCTTTATGTTCCTGGCCATGCTATTCTGAGGGTTTATGTTCCTTCCTATGCTATTCTGAGGGTTTATGTTCCTTCCTATGCTATTCTGAGGGCTTATGTTCCTTCCTATGCTATTATAAGGGCTTATGTTCTTTGGTGTCTTTCCAGAGCATGTACTTGACGATGGAGAAAAAGGGTTAAAGTGATTAGCAATTACGAGCGGGGATTCCCCGCTTGTTTTTTTTTATTAAATTGAAAACTGGAGATTGTCAAATTGCGTATTTAGGAATGCTTTTGTAGGGAAAGCTGTCAATCACCCATGTGTTATCCACAGTTCCATTTTTGAAGTCTGTGCTATCAAGAGCGGTTTCTGATTTGTTTTGGACAAATGCCTTTAGCCATCAATAGTTTGATATGAATGTGTCGGTAGATAGGATTTGCGAATTTGATCCTATTAAGGTGGAGAAAAAAAAGAAAAGGGTTTAGCATTTGCGAATACTTCGATGTGTTGTCAATTTAAAATAGTTTAGAAATAAAAAAAATTAACAAGAAATGGCTGAAAAGTGTTTTGGGGGAGATGGGTTGATCGTGTTCTGTATAATGCACAAGTGGTGTTTGAACAGTGTTGTCAATTCAAAATAGAGCTTAACGTTATAGTATACTAAAAAGTTGATACTAAGAGAGATGTAGATGGCAAGAAAAGAATTTTAATAATGGAATTCAGAACAAACCTTAGAAATCCTTGCAAATCAAGTAGTAAGGTGTATGTGAGTACGAACCTTGTCACAGTTGTCGTGGTTGTCGTGGTTTACCTTGTCACAGTTACATTCTCTTAATTTTTCAAAGTTCATTTTGAATTTCTTTCGTTGAAATGCAAGAGTTGGAATATTTCAGTAGCGTTTTGTTGTACTTTACCTTGTCATAGCTACCTTCTCTTGATTTTTCTAAGTTCATTTTCTATTTCTTTCGCTTAAAAGAAAGAGTTGGAATATTTCAGTAATGTTTTGTTGTGCTTCACCTTATCATAGTTAAATTCTCTTGATTTTTCAAAGTTCATTTTGAATTTCTTTCGTGAAATGCAAGAGTTGGAATATTTCAGTAGTGTTTTGTTGTGCTTTACATTGTCACAGTTACATTCTCTTAGTTTTTCAAAGTAAATTTTGAATTTCTGTCATTGAAATGAAAGAGTTGGAATATATAAGTAGTGTCTTGTTGTGATTTTTATTGTCACAGTTACAGTCCATTGATTTTTCAAATTTAATTTTGGATTTCTTTCGTTGAAAGTCGAGAGTTGGAGTATTTCAGCAGTGTCTTGTCGTGCTTTACCTTGTCACAGTTACATTCTCTTGATTTTTCAAAGTTCATTTTGAATTTCTTTCTTGAAATGCAAGATTTGGAATATTTTATTAGTGTTTTTGTGGTGGTTTACTATGGCACAGTTAAATGCTCTTGATTTTTCAAATTTCATTTTGTATTTTTCTCATGAAAAACAAGAGTTGGAATATTTCAGTAGTGTCTTGTTGTGCTTTACCTTGTCACAGTTACATTCTCTTGATTTTTCAAATTTCAATTTGTAATTCTTTCGTTTAAATGAAATAGTTGTAATATTTAAGTAGTTTTTTTTTGTGGTTTAAATTGTCACAGTTACATTCTCTTCATTTTTCAAAGTTCATTTTGTATTTTTTTCGTTGAAATGCAAGAGTTTGAATATTTCAGTAGTGTTTTGTTGAGCTTTATCTTGTCAAAGTCTCATTCTCTTGATTTTTCAAATTTCATTTTCGATTTCTTTTGTTGAAATGCAAAAGATAGAATATTTCAGTAGTGTTTTGTTGTTGTTAACCTTGTCATAGTTACATTCTTTTGATTTTTCAAAGTTGATTTTGAATTTCTTTCGTGAAATACAAGACTTGGAATATTTCAGTAGTGTTTTGTCGTGATTTACCATGTCACAGATACAATCTCTTAATTTTTCAAAGGTAATTTTGAATTTCTTTCGTTGAAATGCAAGAGTTGGAATATTTCAGCAGTGTCTTTTTGCGCTTTACCTTGTCACAATTACATTCTCTTAATTTTTCTAGGTTCAGTTTGCATTGCTTTCGTTGAAATGCAAGAGTTGGAATATTTCAGTAGTGTTTTGTTGTGCTTTACCTTGTCACAGTTACATTCTCTCGATTTTTCAAAGTTCATTTGGAATTTCTTTCGTGAAATGCAAGAGTTGGAATATTTCAGTAGTATTTTGTCGTGGTTTAGTATGTCACAGTTAGATTCTCCTAATTTTTCAAAGTCCATTTTAAATTTCTTTCCTGAAATTCAAGAGTTGGAATATTTCAATAGTGTTTTGTAGTGGTTTTCCTTGTCACAGTTACATTCTCTTGATTTTTCAAAGTTCATTTTGAATTTCTTTCCTTGAAATGCAAGAGTTAGAATGTTTCAGTAGTGTCTTGTTGTGCTTTACCTTGTCACAGTTACATTCTCTTGATTTTTGAAATTTCATTTTGGATTTCTTTCGTTGAAATGCGAGAGTTGGAATATTTCAGTAGTGTTTGATTGTGCTTTACATTGTCACAGTTACATTCTCCTGATTTTTTCAAAGTTCATTTTGAATTTCTTTCGTGAAATGGAAGAGTTGGAATATTTCAGTAGTGTCTTTTTGTGCTTTACCTTGTCATAGTTTCATTCTTTTGATTTTTTCGAAGTTCATTTTGTATTTCTTTCGTTGAAATGCATGAGTTGGAATATTTCAGTAGTGTTTTGTCGTGGTTTACCTTGTCAAACTTACATTCTCTTGATTTTTCAAAGTTCAATTTGGATTTTTTTCGTTGAAATGCAAGAGTTGGAATACTTCAGTAATGTTTTGTTGTGCTTTACCTTGTCAAAGTTACATTCTCTTGATTTTTCAAATTTCATTTTGAATTTCTTCCGTGAAATGTAAGAGTTGGAATATTTCAGTAGTGTCTTTTTCTGCTTTACCTTGTCAGAGTTACATTCTCTTGATGTTTCAAAGTTCATTTTGGTTTTGTTTCGTTGAAATCCAAGAGTTGGAATATTTCAGTAATGTTTTCTCGTGGTTTACCTTGTCACAGTTACATGCTCTTTATATTTAAAAGTAAATTTTGTATTTCTTTAGTTGAAATGCAACAGTAGGAATTTTTCAGTAGTGTTTTGTAGTAGTTTACCTTGTCACAGTTACATTTCCTTGATTTTTCAAAGTTCATTTTGGATTTCTTTCCTTGAAATGCAAGAGTTGGAATGTTTCAGTAGTTTTTTTTCGTGGTTTACCTTGTCACAGTTACATTCTCTTGATTTTTCAAAGTACATTTTGAATTTCTTTCATGAAATGCAAGAGTTGAAATATTTCAGTAGTGTTTTGTCGGGGTTTACCTTGTCACAGTTACATTCTCTTAGTTTTTCAAAGTTCATTTTGAATTTCTTTCGTTGAAATGCAAGAGTAGGAATATTTCAGTAGTGTTTTGTTGTGCTTTACAAGATCACAGCTACAAGGGTTTGAATTTACAAATTTCATTTTAAATTTTTTTCGTGATATTATACATATATAACATTTCAATATTTGTGTTTTTCTTTTAATTTTATCTGCTACATTATCAGTAAGTTTCAAAGATCATTTTTATGTTCGTCCGTTGTTATTATCGAGTTGGAATATTTCAGTAGTGTCTTGTTGTGCTTTACCTTGTCACAGTTACATTCTCTTGATTTTTGAAATTTCATTTTGGATTTCTTTCGTTGAAATGCGAGAGTTGGAATATTTCAGTAGTGTTTGATTGTGCTTTACATTGTCACAGTTACATTCTCCTGATTTTTTCAAAGTTCATTTGAATTTATTTCGTGAAATGGAAGAGTTGGAATATTTCAGTAGTGTCTTTTTGTGCTTTACCTTGTCATAGTTTCATTCTTTTGATTTTTCGGAGTTCATTTTGGATTTCTTTCGTTTAAATGCAAGAGATGGAATATTTAAGAAGTGTATTGTAGTGGTTAACATTGTCACATTTACATTCTCTTGATTTTTAAAATTTCATTTTGGATTTTTTTTTTCCTTGAAATACAAGAGTTGGTATATTTCAGTGGTGTTTTGTCGTGGTTTACCTTGTCACAGTTAAATTATCCTGATTTTTAAAGTTTCATTTTGAATTTCTTTAATTAAATTCAAGAGTTGTAATATTTCAATAGTGTTTTGATTTATTTTACCTTTTCACAGTTACATTTTCTGGATGTTTCAAAGTTCATTGTCGTTATCATTCGATGAAATTAATGATTTTGACAATTTAAGTAGTGTTTTGTAGTGGTTTGCCTTGTCATAGTTACATTCTCTTGATTTTTAAAAGTTAATTTTGGATTTCTTTCGTTGAAATGCAACAGTTGGAATTTTTCAGTATTGTTTTGTTGTAGTTTACCTTGTCAAAGTTACATTCTCTTGATTTTTCAAAGTTCATTTTGGATTTCTTTCCTTGAAATGCAAGAGTTGGAATGTTTCAGTAGTGTTTTTTCGTGGTTTACCTTGTCACAGTTAAATTCTCTTTATTTTTCAAATTAGATTTTGAATGTCTATCGTTACATTGGCGATTTGGTATAGTTCAGTAGTTATTTGTAAGTGTTCACCGTGTTACATTTAAATTATATTAATTTGTCATTTTTCCTTGTGTATTTCTTTCTTTTTATATAAAGATTAGAGCGATTTCAGAATTGTCTTGTCGTGCTTTTCATTTTCACAGCTACAAAATCTTTATTTTTAAAAGTTAATTTTGGATTTCTTTCATGAAATTCAAGAGTTAGAATATTTTAATAGTGTGATTCGGGGTTTCCCTTTTCACAGTTACATTCTCTTGATGTTTCTAAGTTCATTTTGAATTTTTTTCCTTGAAATGTAAGAGTTGGAATATATCAGTAGTGTCTTGTTGTGCTTTACCTTGTCAAAGTTACATTCTCTTGATTTTTGAAATTTCATTTTGGATTTCTTTCGTTGAAATGCAAGAGTTGGAATATTTCAGTAGTGTTTGATTGTGCTTTACATTGTCACAGTTACATTCTCCTGATTTTTTCAAAGTTCATTTGAATTTCTTTCGTGAAATGAAAGAGTTGGAATATTTCAGTAGTGTCTTGTTGTGCTTTACCTTGTCAAAGTTTCATTCTTTTGATTTTTCGGAGTTCATTTTGGATTTCTTTCGTTGAAATACAAGAGTTAGAATATTTCAGTAGTGTTTTGTAGTGGTTTACCTTGTCACAGTTGTATTTGCTTGATTTTTCAAATTTCATTTTGGATTTTTTCCTTGAAATGCAAGAATTGGAATATTTCAGTAATGTTTTGCAATGGTTTACCTTGTTACAGTTACATTTTATTTATTTTTAAAGGTTCTTTTTGACTTTATTTCGTTAAATACAAGAGTTGGAATATTTCAGTAGTGTCTTGTTGTGCTTTACCTTGTCATAGTTACATTCTCTGAATTTTTCAAAGTTCATTTTGGTTTTGTTTCGTTGAAATCCAAGAGTTTGAATATTTCAGTAATGTTGTCTCGTGGTTTACCTTGTCACAGTTACATTCTATTGATTTTTCAAAGTTTATTTTGTATTTCTTTCGTTGAAATGAAAGAGTTGGAATATTTCAGTAGTGTTTTGTCGTGGTTTACCTTGTCACAGTTACATTCTCTTGATTTTTAAAAGTTCATTTTGGATTTCTTTCCTGGAAATGTAAGAGTTGGAATATTTCAGTAGTGTTTTTTCGTGGTTTACCTTGTCACAGTTACATTCTCTTAATTTTTCAAAGTTCATTTTTGGATTTCTTTCCTTGAAATGCAAGAGTTTGAAAACCATTTTTCGTTAAGTGTCAGAGTGAATAAATTCATTATCAAAACTCTTTTTCAGATACATTCAAATATAATTGACAAAATGTAACTTTCAGAATGAATAAAATCACTATCAAAAAGCTTTGTCAGACATATCAGATAGAATTGACAAAGTCTAAGTATCAGAGTGAATATTTTTTTTTATCAACATCGTTTTCCAGATACATCGAATAAAATTGATAAAATATAAGTGTAAAAGTGAATAAATATTTCTATCAACACCCTTTGTCTGATACATCAAATAAAATTAACAAAATCTAAATTTCAGAATGAATAAATGCTTTAACAACATCCTTTATCAGATATGTCGGATAAAATTGACAGAATCTAAGCATCGGAGTGATATAAATTCTATATCAAAATCCTTTTCTCGGATACATAGGATAAAATTCACAGAATCTAAGTGTCAGTGTGAACACTTTTTCTTAATCAATATTCTTTGCCATATGCATCGAATATAATTCATAAAATATAAGTGTCAGAGTGAATGAATTTTTTTATCAACATCCTTTGTCAGATACATCAAATAAAATTGACAAAATGTAAATTCCAGAATGAATAAATTCATTATCAACATCCTTTGTCAGATATGTCGGATAAAATTTACAAAATATAAGTAAGTGTCAGAGTGAATAATTTTTTATCAACATCCTTTTGTCAGACACATCAAATAAAATTGACAAAATCTAAATTTCAGAATGAATAAATGCTTTAACAACATCCTTTATCGGATATGGCGGATAAAATTGACAAAATCTAAATTTCAGAATGAATAAATTCGGTCTCAACATCCTTTTTCAGATATGTCTGATAAAATTGGCAAAATATAAGTGTCAGAGTGAATAAATTTTTTTATCAACATCCTTTGGCAGATACATCGGATAAAATTGACAAAATCTAAGGATCTGAGTGATTAAAATCTATATCAATATCCTTTTTTCAGATACATAGGAAAAAATTGACAAATTCTAAGTGTTAGAGCGAATAAATTTTTTTTATCGACATTCTTTGGCAGATACATCGGATAAAATTGACAAAATCTAAATTTCAGAATGAATAAATTCATTATCAACATCCTTTGTCAGATACATAGGATAAAATTGACAAAATGTAAGTGCCAGTATGAATAAATTTTTTTATCAGCATCCTTTTGTCAGACACATCAAATAAAATTGAAAAAATCTAATTTTAGAATGAATAAATTCTATATCAACATCCTTTGTCGGATATGTTGGATAAAATTGACAAAATTTAAGTATCTGAGTGAATAAATTTTTTTTATTAACATCCTTTGGCAGATATATCGGATAAAATTGACAAAATGTAAGCATCAGAGTGACTAAATTCTATATCAACATCCTTTTCTCGGATACATAGGACCAAATTGACAAATTCTAAGTGTTAGAGTGAATAAATTTTTTTTGTCAACATCCTTTGGCAGACACACCGTATAAAATTGACAAAATCTAAATTTTAGAATGAATAAATTCATTATCAACATCCTTTGTCGGATATGTCAGATAAAATTGACAAAATATAAGTGTCAGAGTGAATAAATTTTTTTTATCAACATCATTTGTCAGATACATCAAACAAAATTGACAAAATCTAAATTTCAGAATGAATAAATGCTTTAACAACATCCTTTATCGGATATGTCAAATTGACATAATCTAAGTATTAGTGTGACTAAATTCTATATCAACATCCTTATCTCAGATACATAGGATAAAATTGACAAATTCTAAGTGTTAGAGTGAATAAATTTTTTTTTATCAACATCCTTTGGCAGATACATCGGATAAAATTGACAAAATCTAAATTTCAGAATGAATCAATTCATTATCAACATCCTTTGTCGGATATGTCTGATAAAATTAACAAAATCTATGCATCTGAGTGAATATTTTTTTTAACAACATCCTTTGTCAGATACAAAGAACAAAATTGATAAAATATAAGTGACAGAATGAATAAATTCTTTTTATCAACATCTTTTGTCAGATATATCAAATAAAATTGACAAAATCTAAATTTCAGAATAAATAAATGCTTTAACAACATCCTTTATTGGATATGTCGGATAAAATTGACAAAATCTAAGTGTGCGCAATACGTGCGCGCACGTAACCTCGTCTAAATTAACCTTAAAAATGAAATAAAGCTATGTCGACTTTGCATGTCTCTCTCACTATGTATGCGCCGTCGCGGTGTACACTCCATGTCTTTCTTGTCAATTTTACCTGATTTAGCTGACAAATGATGTTGATAATGCATTTAAAGGATGTTGATAAGGCATTTATTCGCTCTGATACTTAGATTTTGTCAATTTTATCCCATGTATCCAAGAAAATTATATTGATATGGAATTTAATCACTCTGATACTTAGATTTTATCAATTTTATCCGACATATTCGACAAAGGATGTTGATAATTAATTTAGTCACTCTGACACTTAGATTTTGTCAATTTTATCCGATGTAACTGACAAAGGATGTTGATATAAAAAAATATATTCACTCTAACACTTAGATTTTGTCAATTTTAATCTATATATCCGAGTAAAGGATGTTGATGTAGAATTTAATCACTCTGATACTTAGATTTTGTCAATTTTATTCGAAAAATCCGATGAAGGATGTTGTTAAAGCATTTATTCATTGTGATATTTAAATTTTGTCAATTTTTATTCGATGCGTTTGACAAAGGATGTTGATAAAAAAAATTTATTCACTCTGACACTTAGATTCTGTCAATTTTATTCGATGTATCTGGCAAAGGATGTTGATAAAAAAAATTTATTCACTCTGATACTTATATTTTGTCAGTTTTTTCCGACTTATCCTGCAAAGGATGTTGATTATGAACTTGTTCCCTATGATACTTAGATTTTGTCATTTTTATCCGATGTATCTGGCAAAGAATGTTGATAAAAAAAAATTTATTCACTCTAACACTTAGAATTTGTCGATTTTATTATTTGTATCCGAGAAAAGGATGTTGATATAGAATTTAGTCTCTCTGATACTTAGATTTCGTCAATTTTTATCCGATATATCCGATAAAGGATGTTCTTAAAGCATTTATTTATTTTGAAATTTAGATTTTTTCAATTTTATTTGATGTATATGACAAATGATGTTGATAAAAAAAAATTATTCACTCTGGCAATTAGATTCTGTCAATTTTATTCCATGTATCCGAGAAAAGGATGTTGATATATAATTTAGTTACTCTGATAGTTAGATTTTGTCAATTTTATTCGACATATCCGATAAAGGATATTTTTATATTATTTATTCATTCTGAAATTTATATTTTTTCAATTTTATCCGACATATCCGCCAAAGGATATTGATAATGAATTTAATCATTCTGAAATTCAGATTTTGTCAATTTTATCCTACGTATCCGAGTAAAGGATGTTGCTAAAAAAAAATTATTCACTCCGACACTTAGACTATGTCAATTTTATCCTATGTATCCGAGAAAAGGATGTTGATACAGAATTTAGTCACTCTGATACTTAGATTTTGTCAATTTTATCTGACATATCCGATAAAGGATGTTGTTAAAGCATTTATTTATTCTGAAATTTAGATTTTGTCAATTTTATTTGATATATCTGACAAAAGATGTTGATAAAAAAAAATTTATTCACTTTGGCCCGCATATTTTATCAATTTTATTCGATGTATCTGGCAAAGGATGTTGTTAAAAAAATATTCACTCTGATACTTAGATTATGTCAATTTTATCCGACATATCCGTCAAAGGATGTTGGTAATGAATTTATTCATTATGAAATTTAGATTTTGTCAATAATATCCGACGCATCTGAGAAAAGGGTGTTGATATAGAATTTAGTCACTGTGATACTTAGATTATGTCAATTTTATCTGTCATACCCGATAAAGAATGTTGTTAAAGCCTTTATTTATTCTGAAATTTGGATTTGGTCAATTTTGTTTGATGTATCTGACAAAAGGTGTTGATAAAAAAAAATTTATTCACTCTGACACTCATATTTTATCAATTTTATTCGATGTATCTTGCAAAGGATGTTGTTAAAAAAATATTCACTCTGATGCTTGGATTCTGCCAATTATTTTTTGCACACCTAATAAAGGATTTTATAAAAGCATTTATTCATTCTGTAATTTAAATTTTTTCAATTTTTTTCTTATGTATCCGACAACAAGTGTTTATAAGAAAATGTATTAACATCGAAACTTAAAATTTGTCAATTTGACTCTTCTCATCCGATAGAAAGATGTTGATATATAATTTTATTATTCTGATGGTTATAATTAGTCCATTTTATCCAACGTATCTTATAAAGGATTATTGCGAATCATTTATTCCTTCTAAAATTTGGATTTTGTCAAACTTATTCGGTGTATCTAAGAAAGTATTTTGATAAAAAAAATTTATTTACTCTATCAGCTAGAATTTTTCTATTTTATCCGACCTTTCCGACAAAAGTTATTCAAAATGAATTTATTCATAATGAAATTTAACTTTTTCAATTTTATCCGATGTATCTGCCAAAGGATGCTGATAAAAAAAATTTATTCACTCTAACACTTAGAATTTGTCAATTTTGTCCTATATATCTGAGAAAAAGATGTTGATATTGAATTTAGTTCCTCGGATGCTTACATTTCGGCAATTTTACCTAATATATCTGCCAAAGGATGTTAATAAAAAAAATTTATTTACTCTGACACTTATATTTTTTAAATTTTTTGCCACATATCCGACAAAGGATGTCTATGTAAAATTTATTCATTCTAAAATTAGATCTTTTCAATTTTGTTTGATGTGTCTGATAAAAGGATGTTGATAAAAAAAATATTCACACTGGCACTTAGATTTTGTCAATTTTATCCTATGTACCTGACAAATGATTTTGATAATGAATTTATACATTCAGAACTTTAGATTTTGTCAATTTTCTCCAATTCATCTTCCAAATGATGTCGATAAAAAAATTTAATCGATCTAAAACTTAGGATTTGTCAATTTTTTCCTATGTATCCGAGAAAACGATATTGATATAGATTTTAGTCACTCTGATGCTTAGATTTTGTCAATTTTATCCGATGTATCTGCCAAAGGATGTTGATAAAAAAAAAATATTCACTCTGACACTTATATTTTGTCAATTTTATCCGACATATCCGACAAAGGATGTTGATATAGAATTTATTCATTCTGAAATTTAGATTTTTTCAATTTTATTTGATGTGTCTGACAAAAGGATGTTGATAAAAAAATTCATTCACACTGGCACTTAGATTTTGTCAATTTTATCCTATGTATCTGGCAAAGGATGTTGATAATGAATTTATTCATTCTGAAATTTAGATTTTGTCAACTTTATCCGATGTATCTGCCAAAGGATGTCAATAAAAAAATTTATTCGCTCTAACACTTAGAATTTGTCAATTTTATCCTATGTATCTGAAAAAAGGATATTGATATAGATTTTAATCACTCTGATACTTAGATTTTGTCAACTTTATCCGATGTATCTGCCAAAGGATGTTGATAATAAAAAAATTTATTCACTCTGATACTTATATTTTGTCAATTTTATCCGACATTTCTGAAAAAGGATGTTGATATAAAATTCATTCAATCTGAAATTTAGATTTTTTAAATTTTGTTTGATGTGTCTGACAAAAGGATGTTGATAAAAAAAATTATTCACGCTGACACTTAGATTTTTTCAATTTTATCATATGTACCTGACAAATGATGTTGATAATGAATTTATTCATTCAAAAATTTAGATTTTGTCAATTTTATCCGATGTATCTGCCAAAGGATGTCGATAAAAAAATTTATTCGCTCTAACACTTAGAATTTGTCAATTTTATCCTATGTATCCGAGAAAAGGATATTGATATAGATTTTGGTCACTCTGATCCTTACATTTTGTCAATTTTATCCGATGTACCTGCCAAAGAATGTTGATAAAAAAAAAATATTCACTCTGACACTTATATTTTGTCAATTTTATCCGACATATCCGACAAAGGATGTTGATATAGAATTTATTCATTCTGAAATTTAGATTTTTTCAATTGTATTTGATGTGACTGACAAAAGGATGTTGATAAAAAAATTCATTCACACTGGCACTTAGATTTTGTCAATTTTATCCTATGTATCTGACAAAGAATGTTGTTAAAAATTTTATTCATTCTAATACTAATATTTTCTCAACTTGATCTAAGGTATCTGCTAAATGATTTTGATAAAAAAAAAAATTATTAACTCTGACAATGTGATTTTATTCATTTCATCCGATATATCTGAAGAAGGATGTTGAGACGAAGATTATTCATTATGATATTTAGTTTTCTTCAATTTTATCTGCTATATCCGACAAAGGATGTTGTTTAAGCATTTACTCATTCTGAAATTAGGTTTTGTCAATTTTATTTGATGTGTCTGACAAAAGTATGTTGATAAAAAAAAATTATTCACTCTGACACTTAGATTTTGTCAATTTTATCTGACATATCCGACAAATGATGTTGATAATGAATTTACTCGTTCTGAAATTTAGATTATGTCAATTTTATTTGATATATATGACAAAGAATGTTGATAAAAAAATTTATTCACTCTGACACTTATATTTTATCAATTTTATTCGATGTATCTGCCAAAGGATGTCGATAAAAAAATTTATTCGCTCTAACACTTAGAATTTGTCAATTTTATCCTATGTTTCCGAGAAAAGGATGTTGATATAGATTTTAGTCACTCAGATCCTTAGATTTTGTCAATTTGATCCGATGTATGTACCATATGATTTTTATAAAAAAAAAATTATTCACTCTGGACCTGTTATATTATCCAGTTCAACCAACTTATCTGACGAAGGATGTTGATACGGAATTTATTCTTTCTGGAAGTTAGTTTATTTAAGTTTTGCACGACCTCTCCAACAGATGATGCTTTTAATTCATTCACTCATCCTTAAATTAGGCTTTATCAATTTTGTTTGATGTGTCTCACAAAGGAATGTTGATTAAAAAAAAATTATTCACTCTGACACTTATATTTTGTCAATTTTATACGACATATCCGACAAATGATGTTGATAATGAATTTATTCATTCTGAAGTTTGGATTATTTCAATTTTATATGATGTATCTGACAAAGCATGTTGATAGAAAAAAATTTATTCACTCTAGCACTTATATTTTATCAATTTTATTCGATGTATCTGGCAAAGGATGTTGATAAAAAAATTATTCACTCTTACATTTAGAATTTGTCAATTTTATCCTATGTATCCGAGAAAGGGATGTTGATATATATTTTAATTACTCTGATGCTTAGATTTTGTCAATTTTATCCAACATATCCGACAAAATGATGTTGATAATGAATTTATTCATTCTGAAATTTAGATTTTGTCAATTTTATTTGATGTATCTGACAAAGGATGTTGATAAAACACTTAGATTCTGTCAATTTTATCCTATGTATCCGAGAAAAGGATGTTTATATAGAATTTAATCACTCTGATACTTAGATTTTGTCAATTTTATCCGACATATCTGATAAAGGATGTTGTTAAAGCATTTATTCGTTCTTAAATTTAGATTTTGTCAATTTATTTGATGTATCTGACAAAGGATGTTGATAGAAATATTTATTCACTTTTACACTTATATTTTATCAATTTTATTCGATGTATCTAGCAAAGGATGTTGATAAAAAAATATTCAATCTGATGCTTAGATATTTTCAATTTTATTTGATATATCCGAAAAACATTATTGATAATGAATTCATTCATTCTGAAAGTTAGATTTAGCCAATTATATTGGAATGTATCTGACATAGAATGTAGATAATGAATTTATTCACTCGGAGACTTAGCGAAAAATGCTACTCCAAATCTTGCATTTCAAAGAAAGAAATCCAAAACGAACTTTGAAAAATCAAGCAAATGTAACTGTGACAAGGTAAACCATAAAAATACACTACTGAAATATTCCAACTCTTGAATTTCAACGAAAGAAATCCAAAAATGAACTTAGAAAAATCAAGAGACTGTAACTGTTACAAGGTAAACCACGACAAAACACTACTCATATATTCCAGTTCTTGTATTTCAAGGAAAGATAATCACACTAAACTTTGAAAACTCAAGAGAATGTCACTGTCACAAGGTAAACCACTACAAAGCACTACTGAAATATTCCAACTCTTGCATTTTAATGAAAGAAACCAAAAATGAACTTTGAAAATTCAAGAGAATGTAACTGTGACAAGGTATAAACAACTACAAAACACTAATGAAATATTCCAACTCTTGCATTTCAACGAAAGAAATCCAAAATGAACTTTGAAAAATCAAGAGAATGTAACTGAGACAAGGTAAACCACGATAAAAAACTACTAAAATATTCCAACTCTTGCATTTCAAAAAAAGAAATCAAAAATGAACTTTGAAACATACAGAGAATGTAATTTTGACAATTTAAAGCAAAACAAAACACTAATTAAATATTCCAACTCTTGCATTACACTGAATAAATTCAAAAAGAACCTTTAAAAATCAGTTGAATTTAACTGTGACAAGAGAATCCCCGGCAACAAAATCATGAAGTTTTTTAGTAAGTGCATTTCAAGGAAAAAATACTAATTGTAATTTGAAAAATCAATCATCTTAGCCATTGACAATGAAAAGAATTACAAAACACTACTGAAATATTCCAACTATTTTATTACTTGAAAGAAATTAAATATGTAAATTGAAAAATCAATAGAATGTAGTTTTGACAAGGTAAACCACGACAAAACAATAGTGAAATATACCAACTCTTGCATTTAAAAGAAGGAAATCCAAAATGAACTTTGAAAAATAAAGAGAATGTAAGTTTGACAAGGAAAAGCACGACAAGACACTACTGAAATATTCCAACTCTTGCCTTTCAAGGAAAGAAATCCAAATTGAACTTTGAAAAATCAAGAGAATGTAAATGTTACATGGTAAACCATAACAGACCATTACTAAAAAATTCCAACTCTTGCATTTAAAATAAAGAAATCCAAAATAAACTTTGAAAAATAAAGATAATGTAACTGTGACAAGTTAAACCACGACAAAACACTACTGAAACATTCCAACTCTTGCATTTCAAGGAAAGAAATCCAAAATGAACTTTGAAAAATCAAGAGTATGTAACTGTGACAAGGTATAAACAACTACAAAACACTAATGAAATATTCCAACTCTTGCATTCTAACGAAAGAAATCCAAAATGAACTTTGAAAAATCAAGAGAATGTAACTGTGACAAGGTAAACCACGACAAAACACTACTGAAATATTCCAACTCTTGCATTTCAAAAAAATAAATCCAAAATGAACTTTGAAAAATCAAGAGAATGTAACTGTGACAATGTAAAGCACAACAAGACACTACTGAAATATTACAACTCTTACATTTCACGAAAGAAATTCAAAATGAAATTTGAAAAATCAAGAGAATGTAACTGTGACAAGGTAAACCACGACAAAACACTACTGAAATATTCCAACTCTTGCATTTAAAGGAAAAAATCCAAAATGAACTTCGAAAAATCAAGCGAATGTAACTGTGACAAGGTAAACCACCACAAAACACTACTGAAATAATCCAACTCTTTCATTTCACGACAGAAATTCAAAATGAACTTTAAAAAAATCAAGAGAATGTAACTGTGACAAGGTAAAGCACAACAAAACACTACTTAAATATACCAACTCGTGCATTTCTACTAAATAAATCAAAAATGAACTTTGAAATATCAAGGGACTATAACTTTGACAATGTAAAGTACAACAAGACACTACTGAAATATTCCAACTCTTGCATTTCAAGTAAATAAATCCACAATGAACTTTGAAAAATCAAGATAATTTCAATGTGACAAGGTAAACCACGACAAAACATTACTGAAATAGTCCAACTCTTGAATTTCATGAAAAAAATTCAAAATGAACTTTGAAAAATCAAGAGAATGTAACTGTGACATAGTAAACCACGACAAAACACTACTGAAAGATTCCAACTCTTGAATTTCATTAAAGAAATCAAATATTAACAGTTAAAATTCAAGTGTCTTCAAAAGTTATGATTTATAGCAAAACAAAACAATACTGCAAAATTCCTGCTCTAGCTATTCTACGAGAGATCTTCAAAATGAACATTAAAAAATTAAGTGAAATTAACAGTTGCTTGGAAAAGAACATCAATACTCTCTAAATACATACCGGTTCTGTAATATCAGCTAAGAAAATTAAAATTTAACTTTGAAAAATTATCAAAATGTAACTCTGGTATGGTAAGCCATGACAAAACACTACTGAAATGTTCAAACTCTAGCATTTCACGAAAAAAATTCATAATGAACTTTGAAAAATCAAGAGAATGTAACTGTTACATTGTAAACCACGATAAAACACTACTGAAATATTCCAACTCTTGCATTGCAACGAAAGAAATCCAAAATGAACTTTGAAAAATCAAGAAAATGTAACTGTGACAAGGTAAAGCACAAAAAAAAACTACTGAAATATTCCAACTCTTGCATTTCAACGAAAGAAATTCAAAATGAACTTTGTAAAAATCAAGATAATGTAACTGTGATAATGTAAAGAACGAAATGAAAATCCCGAAATAGTAAAGCACTTGAATATAAGCGAAAGATATCCAAAATGAACATTTAAAAATCATGATAATTTAAGAGTGACGAGTTAAACTACATAAAAACTACTGAAATAGTCCAACTCTTGCATTTCATGAAACAAATTCAAAATGAACTTTGAAAAATCAATAGAATCTAACATTCACATACTAAACCACGTCAAAACACTACTGAAATATTACAACTCTTGCATTTCACGAAAGAAATTCAAAATGAACATTGGAAAATTAAGAGAATGTAACTCTGACAAGGCAAAGCACAACAAAACATTACTGAAATACTCCAACTCTTGCATTTCAATGAAAGAAATCCAAAATGAACTTTTAAAAATCAAGGGAATGTAACTGTGAAAAGATAAATCACAACAATACACTACTGAAATATTCCAAATCTTGAATTTCAACGAAAGAAATACAAAAAGAACTTAGAAAAAAAAAGATAATGTAAATGTGACAAGTTAAACCACGACAAGACACTATTGAAATATACAAACTCTTGCATTTAAACGAAAGAAATCCAAAATGAACTGTGAAAAATAAAGAGAATGTAACTGTGACAAGGTAAAGCAAGACAAAACATTACTAATATATTCCAACTCTTGCATTTCAACGAAAGAAATTCAAAATGAACTTTGAAAAATCAAGAGAATGTAACTGTGACAAGGTAAACCACGACAAAACACTACTGAATTTAATTTTGTTTCATCTCATTCGAAGACATGTAAAAAAAAAGTTGAAAAAATATATCATGTTAAAAAAAAATCAATAAAAAATGGGGAGGCTGGGGGGGGCGCAAAAAGTTGGAGGGAGGGGGCACCCTTCGAGTTTTGGGGTAAGGGACCTTTGGAGGGTTGATGTTTCTGCTGGTTAGGGTCGTTGGTGCTTATGATGCTTACGAACCATGATGGTTCGTACTCACATACACCTTACTATTTGATTTGCAAGGATTTCTAAGGTTTGTTCTGAATTTCATTATTAAAATTCTTTTCTTGCCATCTACATCTCTCTTAGTATCAACTTTTTAGTATACTATAACGCTAAACTCTATTTTGAATTGACAACATTATTCAAACATCACTTGTGTATTATACAGTGCAAAATCAACCCATCTCCCCCAAAACACTTTTCAGCCCTGTCTTGTTAAATTTTTTTATTTCTAAACTATTTTAAATTGACAACACATCGAAGTATTCGCAAATACTAAACCCTTTTCTTTTTTTTTCTCCACCTTAATAGGATCGAATTCGCAAATCCTATCAGCCGACACATTCATATCAAACTATAGTTGGCTAAATGCATTTGTCCAAAACAAATGAGAAACTACTCTTGATAGCACAGACTTCAAAAATGGAACTGTGGATAACACACGGGTGATTGACAGCTTTGCCTAAAAAAGCATTCCTAAATACATAATTTGACAATCTCCAGTTTTCGATTTAAAAAAAAACAAAAACCAGCGGGGAATCCCTGCTCGTAATTGCTAATCACTTTAACCCTTTTTCTCCATCGTCAAGTACATGCTCTGGAAAGACACCAAGGAACATAAGCCCTTATAATAGCATAAGAAGGAACATAAGCCCTTATAATAGCATAGGAAGGAACATAAACCCTCAGTATAGCATAGGAAGGAACATAAACCCCCAGAATAGCATGGCCAGGAACATAAGGGCCCAGAATAGCATAGGAAGGAACATAAACCCCCAGAATAGCATGACCAGGAACATAAAGGCCCAGAATAGCATAGGAAGGAACATAATCTACCCAAAATGGAACGTACTGCTCTACTAACATCGTTCTTTACTTAGGCAGCACTACTGCGCTGCCTATGATAATACCACCTAAAAACCATGATTCATAACCATATACCAATTTTATACATAACTAATTTTAGATTCAGAGTATACTATCACCAATGGCGTAGGTAAAGGGCACCCTTAATAAAGGCACTAGAACTCTCGATTTCCAATTGAATGAGCCCCCTCTGGAGTTTATATGATGACCCCTTCCATATGAAGTGCATCTGGGAAAAAAATAATAATACTAAATAATAAAACGTTGGAGCCGTATGGCCTTTACTATAGGCAACACTATAGCGTTGCCTCTGATAAATAATTAAAATAATTTTTTGACAGCAAAACCAGTCTAAGTTATAAGGATTACCAGTATTACTAGAAAAGTTTGTTGATTTTAATTGTTTTTGTACTTGTTTCTCATCAACTATTGGTTCATAGATTTGATTATTACCCAAGTACATCTCCAGCTCAGTCATCGTTCAACATCTGAATTTCAATATCCACCACAAAATACGGTTTTGCAATAAAATTAATAATCAGGAGGAATATCACTTGTACGATCTGTCTCTGGCCTGTGAACTTACACAGCATGCTTGTCAATTTTCACACCTAGGTGGGCCCTAATAGACAATCTTGTCCTGGCCTATTCCTTATAGACCATTCTGTCTTTTTTTATGGGCTATGGGGTCATGCTTTCGCTAGCGATCAGGTGGCTTTTATATCCGGGGGTAACCTTCGACTCCACCAGCGATCAAATATGAGCCGGTAATTAGAAATTACAATAGAGAAGATTGGGCGGTAATTGGAGTACATTTGCTGTCCAGAATTGGAGGGCCCTTCCCAAGAAAGGTCCTGATAAGGCTCTGGAGGCATATCAAAAGGGTGCAGATATTATGCAAAGATAAACTCTGGTTCAACGTAAACTATAATAAGGCTTTCAGAACTAGACAGAAAGAACACAAATGCTGGCTTTTATTAAAGAGTGAACACCATCAGTAGAGTGCTATGTACCATTTTGGGGAGATTATGTTCCTTCCTGTGCTATTTGGGGAGATTACGTTCCTTGGCACCTTTCCAGGGCATGTACCTATGGATTTGCTTGCCTTACGTTCCTTGGCACCTTTCCAGGGCACGTACCTATGGATTTGCTTGCCTTACGTTCCTTGGCACCTTTCCAGGGCATATACCTATGGATTTGCTTGCCTTATGTTCCTTGACGTCTTTCCAGAGCATGTAATTATGGATTTGCTTGCCTTATGTTCCTTGGCGTCTTTCCAGAGCATGTACTTATGGATTTGGGTGGATGAGTTTCCCTCCTATACTATTCTAAGGGTTTATGTTCCCTCCCATGCTATTCTAAGGGTTTATGTTCCCTCCCATGCTATTCTATAGCGCTATGTTCCTTCCTATGCTATTCTAAGGGTTTATGTTCCCTCCCATGCTATTCTATGGCCTTATGTTCCTTCCTGTGTTATTCTATGGGACCTCTACACGTGATTAAACACGTTTTGAAACTACATGCTATTTGCTTATGTCCCCTTGGTACCTTTCCAAACGAACGGAAATTCCCCACTGGTTCCTACACATTGAAAAAAAGTGAGCAGTATGAGCGGGGATTCCCCACACAAGTTTGTCTCAACTCCACGTTTTTCAACCAGACTGGTTTTTTGAGACAACATCCGTTTTTTTAGGGGACCAATCAGAGACAGCGGAGGTTGCTCAATATACGATAACTTGACTGGTGATTGGTTACAAATAAAAGGAGTGATTTTTTATTCGTCCTTGAGATTTTGTATAAAATGCTCATACCTTACGATTAAATTTTCATTATGATTGAACATACCATGGATATTAGATTAAATATCATTAACTTTGAAGCTATGGGTACATCAATTTACAATGTGAGTACAGTTTACTAAATTTCTTAATTTATTTCCAAATAAAATCATTTTACCACCCCACTAATAAATTCAAATTCAGGGGAATAGCCCCCTCCCCCCCCCCCCAACAATACAAACCCTACAATATGATGAATATAGTCGCTAGAAAACGTAAAGTACGCTCTTTTTTCCATTATGTAAACCTACATCTTCCCCCCTCCTCTGTTTACGAGTTTAATTCTTTAGATTTAGTTCTTTTCCTTCAAAAGTGTCCCTTTTCCCATCATGCATTTAAGATGTGCATTTAAGATGATTTAAGGTGAAAAAGAAAACTCTTTTTCCGATCTAAATAGAACGATCTGTGTTACAAGAAACGGTCAGTTTTGGAAAACAGACTTCGCTTGCTCGTGTTATCACAGATTAATAACACATGTGTTTGTCTGATTGAAAACACTTTGAAAATATGGGGTAATTTATATTATGGGAAGATGTTTTTGAAATCCCCCTTTGCCCCAAACTCAAAATTTTCCAAAATTCTACATTAGAAGCTTTTTAAATATTTCTAAAGCGCTAATAGATATAGCGTTACAAATATCAGAATCGACTTTAGGGGGGGGGTAATCTATATTAATACCCCATGTTTATGGATAGCGGCAAGGGTTTTCCTTGACAAAGAGAGATATTGTATTCTGGTTTAATTAGACGAGATATTCTATTTTCAATTGTATTCGATGATTAAGAGGGTTATATAAAAAATATAAGGCGGGGGAGGGGAGCAATGTATCAATTCTAACACCTTCGTTGTAAGGTGAAAAACAAACTATTTCGTCGCATGGAAAGTAAGGGAGGGAAGAGGGATTCTTTGTGCAGACT
The DNA here is from genome assembly GCF_049724085.1 of Artemia sp. Qi Xiang Cuo. Classification (NCBI taxonomy): domain Eukaryota; kingdom Metazoa; phylum Arthropoda; class Branchiopoda; order Anostraca; family Artemiidae; genus Artemia; species Artemia sp. Qi Xiang Cuo. The sequence goes on from NC_142800.1 coordinate 65,998,537, forward strand.
AATTTTTTCTTCTGTAAAAAGAGGAAATTGTTTTTCCATACTAAATTTTTCTTCTTTTTAAGGATGAGGATTCCTGCAATTACTCTCCTCCTCAAAAGAGAGCTAAGGCTAATGGCGCTACTTCAATGCAACAGCTTGAGATAGCTGAGCGATCCAAGCCCACGCGAATACAGTCTGGTCAAAAACCGAAAAGAGAATGGGCGGCTGCTCATAGGATGATGAACCCCGCTGGCTCATCTGTACAAGCCAGTGACATTGCAACCACATCTATGCAAGAAACGGACGGCACTCAACAGCAGTCTGAATTTGGAAATATGAGCATTTTTGTACCTTTACTTTCTACATAGTTATATAAATATCAACCTATTTCTTTCCATTTTTTTTAGTCTTTTCTTTTCGCCATTTTTTCAACACTGTAAAAGTGTGTGTGTGTGTGTGTGTGTGCTATTAAAAAAATTTGTAAGTAATTATGCACTTGTTTTATAAATAATGCTATAAGCAAAAATTTGAATTTATTATTCATTTGTTTGATAAATACGAATCCAATTAAGAAAAAAAAACATTAAACGAATAGATTTGTAGGAAAAGGAATCTGCTTCTAGTCTGATCGCTATTTTTTATGGATGGCTAGATTTGTATGGAAAAAAGAGTCAGTTTTTTTTAAATGAGCTATTAAGACAATTATTGAGTTGATTTTTTTTTACCGTATTTTATTGCTATTAGTCAAACGTTACGATGTGTGTGTGCGTGTGTGCGCATTTGTGTGTGTGAGAGCGTGTACGTGTGTGCGTTTGTGCGTGTGCGTATGTGTGTGTGTGTGTGCATGTGTGCATTTGCGTATGTGTGTGCGCGTGTGTGCGCATGTGTGTATGTGTGTGTGTGTGTGTATGTATGTGTGTGTGTACTTGTATGCGTGTGAATGTGTGTGCATGTGTGTGTGTGTGTATATATGTGCGCGTGTGTGCGCACGTCTGTGTGTGTGTGAACGTGTGTGCTTGTGTGACTGTGCGTCTGTGTGTGTACGCGTGTGTGCGCATGTGTGTGTGTATATATATATGTGTGTGTGTGTGTGTTTGTGTGTGTGTGTGTGTGTGTTTGTGTGTGTGTGTGTGTATGTGTAATAGTGTGTGTGTTTGTGTTAGTGTGTTTGTGAGTTTTATTGATTGTGTGTGTGAAGTTTAGAGTTTGTTTGTTTTTTTGTGTGTTTTTTTGTTTTTTTGTTTGTGTTTGTTTGTGTTTGTTTGTGTGTGTGTATGTGTGTGTGTGTGTGTGTGTGTGTGTGTGTGTGTGTGTGTGTGTGTGTGTGTGTGTGTGTGTGTGTGTGTGTGTGTGTGTGTGTGTGTGTGTGTGTGTGTGTGTGTGTGTGTGTGTGTGTGTGTGTGTGTGTGTGTGTGTGTTTGTGTGTGTGTGTGTGTGTGTGTGTTTATGTTTGTGTGTGCGTGCGTGTTATAAACAAAATTTATAATTTATTATGAACCTGTTTTATAAATAATGCTATAAGCAAAAATTTGTAATTTGTTATGCATTTGTTTTATAAATAATGCTATAAGCAGAAATGTTTAATTGATTATGCACTTGTTTTGTAAATAGGAATACAATTAAGAAAAAAATTGTTTGACAAATCCGACTAAGAAAAAAATAGTGTGCTATAATAGGGATAAAACTTCCCTCAAAGAAAAAAAACTCAATCCATTCATTTTCTAGTTTCAGGGGGAAGCTACGAAAACAACTGCCTCCCTGGCCCAGGACTTCGAAGTATCTTGGGTAATTGTCCCCTCTCCCCGGATGATATTAGTGAAGGTACGTCATTTAGTATCCCCCTGGATTTTCAATTTACAACTGAAGAAATGGATAGCCTTATGCAAATTGTTGGACCTAATGTTTCCGGGGATCTTTTTGACGATGAATTTATAATTAGTGAATTGGATCCTGTGTAAATAGGTGCAGGACATGAAAATAGCGTCGCGTCCCAAGAACTACGTGAATTTTATTTGTTGGAATATGCTCTAGGTCACTTGCGAACGCATAGGGTAGATTTTAATCCCCCCGAGAAAAACCTGGTTGACGGGAGCGTCATTTTAACAGACCCTGTAAATGTTCTTCATGTCTGCATCGACTGAATTCGAGCACTTATTGAGATTCAGATTCAGAAATGGGGGGTCAGGGGGATTAAAGCATTAGTAAATCAAAAAGCTTATTTACAAAAAGGGGCATCTGGGGACATTTTTTATTTCCATTTTTCCACTGGCAATCAAACTTTTTACACTGGTCTAAATGACTTTGAGGGTAACTTTTTCAATTGGGTTATTAAATTAATATTAACTTTGGACAAGTTTAACGAGAGGGGAAGCGGGTCCCTAATTTTATACATTGAACATATGAACCTGAATCTCAGTAGATTTAAAAAAACTTGATTTTAAAGGGGGCGGGGAGTACCAAAATAAAATGCCACCCAGATTTGTCGGCTACAAGAGGGGTTCAGGGTTTCAAATTTGAAACAGGGCTGCAATGCTTTAAATGTGCATTTTCAGCAGCAGCCTATAAAACACTGAAAGATGATTCAACAATAAAAAATCTCCACAGCCTTGCACGTAACGGTGAAGAAAATTTCCCTAAAGTAAATTTTGATTGTTTAGAGGGAAAGTATCCGGTGTCCTTATAAGAAATAACCATATTTGAAAAAGCAAATGAAAATCTTGGGCTGGGGGTGGTGGTTCTCAAGTATGAAGCAGAATTTGTAAATAGGGGAAAGAAACCAAATAAAAAAGGAGTTTTATATTCAGTTAGGACACCGATGGTAGATAATGTTAAAAATTGGGTTTGGGTTATTTATGAGCCTCCCAAAGATGTAAATTCCTATGGTCATTTTTTCCCCGTTACGGCAATAATTCGACTCTTATCCCAAGATGTTCATAAAGGGGAACGTCACTATTGCCCCATGTGCCTTTCCCCATTTAGATCTGAAAGAACATTCTCGGATCACATAAGATATTGTAAAATTCATGACAATCAAAGAATAGAAATGCCAGCAGAAGGCAAAGATACTTTAAAATTTAAAAAATTCCAAAATTCCCTGCTACAGGTTGATTTAAGTATGTTTGGATTGTGAATCAAGACTGGTAAAGGTATCAGACCCATCAAGGCCAAATATAGTCAAGGAACACAAACTAGTCGCGTGTTCCTATGCCCATGCCCATCGCGATTCCAGCAATAAAATGCAGCTGGAAAAGATTTTTGGCTATGGATGAGGAGGGTAGCATGGAGAAGTTATTGGTGTCTTTAATAAAAACAGCAAATGGTGCAATTTCACGATTGCGTCACACCAACTACCAAGTGTCATTATTAGATAAATAGCAACGGGCTACTGAAAACAGAAAACCTTCTTGGTTATGTAGCGGAAATCTTGCCCCAAAAGACGTAGTTTAGGATCACAATCATCTTATTGACCACAATTCAACGGAAACAAGTAGCTTTCAGGGATGGACTCAAAATTCATGTAATTTAAAAATTAAACATCAGCTCCTTCTTCCGGTTCTTATACATAGCTGTAACTCTGATCTAAAGCTATTGAATACAACAATGGCACATTTTATAAGAAAATAAAAAGCGTATAATATCTGGGTGGTCGGCTCCTGTTCCTGTAACGTCAGTCCAAGATTATCGGAATTTACGTTGGTTCAAGCATTTCTGTGAAAACTAGTCTAGGACGACATAGAGTAAGCATATAAAATTCGCTTTTTAGATTCCTACAGTTTTTTCCCCAAATCCTTCAGCGAATTAATTCAAGTGCAGAAAAACGATGACGGTTGCAACGCTTTCCTCCTTCTCAAGCAACAATTTCCAAATGATTTATAAGATTTGTTGACGGTCAACGGCATCTATCCTTATGATTATTATTGTTCCATGTCGAGATTCGCCGAGGAAACTATTCCCTCGATTGAATCGTTTTACGACAGTCTACACGATCGTAGGTGCACCCCCGATTAATACAGTTTTGCTAAAAAAGTGTGGGCAGAGAGAGGATGTAAAAATGGGTTTGACTACTGTAAGGTGTATTTGTCGAGTGATGTGTTAACTTTGTTAGACATTATGTGTAAAAGTACGGACAAAATCTATGGGGAATTTAATCTTGATTTAGGATATTATTTTTCATCCCCTTATTTGGTAATGGACCTCATCCTAAAAATTAGCGGAGAAAAAATTGGGCTAATCACCAACATCGATCAGCACCTGTTCATCGAGAGGTCAATGAGGGGTGGATACCCCTCGGCCATGTCCTCGGATACCCCTCGGATACCCCTCGGCCATGTCCCATTATGCGCTACCCTCTGATGACTATAAATGGCTCAATGACCCTCAAGCTCCCCATTTCCCTAACATTGACAGTGTTGAGGAGAATGGGCTGGTTGGATGGTTTTTTGAAATTGAAGGGGAGATACCAGTTGAGCTTCACGATTCATTAAAGGATTTTGTTTTCCCATGCATCAATAGACATGTGACTAGGGACTCTTTAAGCCCCCGGAATAGGCGTTTACTCGAGGTGGACGGATTGCATTGGTCGCCTTCAAAACAAAAACTTATTTCTGACCTTCTGCCGAAAAAAAATATTGTTTTACATCATGTGACCTTAAAATGGATGTGCAACAACGGTTTAAGCGTCACAAAGGGTCCCAGAACGCTCGAGTTCAGTCAAAAGTCCTATCTGAAAGCGTTCGTTGACAACTTTGTCGTGAAACATTTAAAAGAGCAGACAAAAGCCAAAAAAGAAATTTATAAGCTCATTTTGAATTCGGCTTTTGGTAAAATGTGCGAGAGTGTTCGCAATAGGAGCCGTTGTGACGTCGTGACCGATCCCGAACAATGTGTTAGTATTATTGTCGATCCAAAGTACACTTCATTCAAAATAATTGGCCCGGAGATGGTACTATTGAACAAGAAAAAAAGAAGCATTGTAATAGATAAAAATATTGCTGCAGGCATTGCTATCTTCGAGATCTCTAAAAAGTTCATGTTGGAATTCTACTACAACGTGGCTAGGGTACAGTGGCCGGAGAAGGGGCAAGTAGAGGTCTGCTACGGGGACACAGATTCTCTACTGCTGAAAGTAAAAAATCAGCTCGCGGATGGACTACACCAATTGGAGTAGTCTTTACGCCTAGAGTGCGACCAGCCGAGTGCCCCTTCTACCCTAATTTTTTTAATCAGAAACGGGAATTGACAAGAATTCTCATTGCATTCTTGTAAGAATGAAGTCTTTCTTTGTTTTTACACATGATATTGAAGTCAAGAAACGTGGTAAAGTAATGCCTACGCGGTGGATGGAAAAGAATTTTGACATGGATATCTATAGGAATTGTTTTGTCCAAAATACAATTCGACGAGCCAAATTGCTGGCAATTCGTTCACTCAACTACAGGAACTTCACTGTAAATATAGAAAAAATTGCCATGAGTACCATTTCCGACAAGGTCTGCGTTTGTCAAGACGGTGTAACTACCCTCCCCCTGGGGCACTATTTAACTTCCAACCGAGCCGAATGTGTTAGCCATAGGGAAAGTCTCGGTTTGAATAAAGTCCAATAAATTTTTCCCAAAACCTTGGGGGGGCCTCTCGGGGGGGGGGGGCTCACGGATCGGGGAGGGGGCCGCCAGCAGGGGCGCACCGCCACTACCAAAATTATCTTTTTTGACTTAGAGCAGATTTTTTTTTTGCTTTTGTAAATATACACGTTGCATTCTAATTAAAAACAAGTGATATTATTCAGTGTATTTTTCATTAAATGTTGTATTTTTTGTAAATAAAGTATATTTATTAAAGTGCTTTTGCTAGTGCATTTTTTTCTATTATAAATTTAAAAAGTGTATTTTTCTTTGTTTTCTCTAAAGTGCTGTTTATAATATAAGAAATATGATTCTTTATTGATTTTGTTCTCATTATTTTTGAACGGACTAGTAATAGGGAAATTATTTAGTCATTAGACAACTATAGTCTACAGTTAGTTGTCCAGGTGAACTGTTGAAGGGAACATGTATCAATTTAAAACAAAATTCAGATCGTTTCTGTGTGGGCCGTCAATGTCAGGCAAAACAACACTCTTAACTAAAATAATTAAAAATTACGATAAAATGTTTGTGGAAAAGCCGAATAAATCTACTATTGTTACAGTATTTGGCAGGAGTCATACGATAAAATAAAAGCAATTGGCACGGCGGGATTGGTGCAGATACAATTCATACAGGGACTTGATATTTTCAGTATTATTGAACCAAACTCTTGGCTGATTATTAACAATCTGGCTGAATCTATTGAACAATGGTCCCAGGAAATGCTGCAATTGTTCACCGTTCGCTCTCATCCTGAACAGATTTCCGTTACTCTGGTTCTACACGACCTCTTTCATCAGAGCAAATGTATACGAACACTTGCATTGAACTGCACCTACTATATCATCTACAGAGTTGTTCGTGATTCTAGCTCACTAATAACTCTCAATAAACAAATCTATCCAGGTGCCCCCAAATTTCTGCTCTCAGCATACAATCAGGCAACTAATAAACCCCACGGCTATATCCTATTAGATCTTAATCAAAATACACCCGAGGAAGTGCGTGTAGTCACAGATATTTTTGACAATGAAACTACAGTATATCTCCCCGTGAACAGTAGAAAGACCTATTAGTCGTTATCATGACACTGAAGAAACTACATGAAAATAGACATTTATTTTCAGTTCTAAGCACTTCAAACCCCCCACTTAGGAAAGCCATACTCAAACATGGTATTGACAATGATTTCATTAATCTAATATCTGAACTTTGTTTAAATTTGACCGAGGGCAATGTTCAATTGCCAGAACCAGTTAAGCAACAGGCAAAGCAACATTGTTCCATTGTACGTACATGGGCCTCTAAAAAAAAAGGAAAAAATTTTGAAAGGAAACGCCTTCTTCAGGAAGGTGGTAGCTTCTTTACACTTTTACTGCCACTAATTTCAGGATTTGTAAACAGTTTTCTCTAGATGGCCAAACCCTTTAAAGTGTCTCCAACAGAACTCGCTCTCTCACCCTTGGAACACCTTGAGGAAAATATGAGCAAATTCACTGACAACAAGAATATTGAAGATGATAAAAAACGGCTCTTACTTCAAGATGCACTTTGCAGAGTGACCAAAAAAAAGTCCTATCGTGTGAAAACTAGTAACATTAATTACAAAAAAGAACCATCTCCTCAGCATTCTGCTGCTTCTGGAATAAAATTGAAGAAGGAGTATCTGTAACCAATTGTATCTAAAATCGTAAATATAATTACCAATTAATATCTTGAACAAATTAAACGACTCATAACTTATCTCATGGAAAGTGGTCAAGATCATATTCAAGTTGATAGCAATGGGAACGAGATTATAATTCAAGGCAAGAGCTATAATCTACTTGATTTAATCTATGATATGATTACAAATCGTAAACTATTATCATTTGACGCTCATCTATACAACTTTATAAATACATTAAACTTTCCCAAAAGCCTTATTAGAAATAATTAAATTCTAAAAAAATTAAAAGAACCTGCATCAACACGATTAAAGCATGAACATTAAGAAGAGGTAAAAGATGTTCAATCAATTTTAGAAAATACAAGCACACCTAGCGGACAGTTGACAATAAGATGGAGCAGCACACCATTGATACCTAGACAAAAGCGAGGACGTATCAACTCACCATAACTCCCTTCGCTAACCACCAGTATACAAAAGGGTAGCGGACGTTACACCACACGTTTACACTCAAAATGTTTGAAGTTCTGAAACGTGCTTATGAAAATATTGGTGAAGTGGGAAGTTTAAGTTCCCCCACCACTCTTTCCAAAGCCACTGGTGTTAACACTAAAAGTGTACAAAACTATCTACAAAATGAATCAAGTTACACTCTGCATAGAAATCATAGACTTCGTGCTAATCATTATCGAAAAACTAAAGCCTTTTCCCATTGCATATAATGCAAGCAGATCTCCTAACTCTAGATGAGATTCAAAGACGTCACAATACACCGTACAAGTACATTTTACTTGCAATCAGTGTTTTTAGTTGCTATGCCTATACAATTCCATTGCACTCAAAAAGAGGTGTTGCAGTTGTTCAGACCGTTGAAATTATTCTCGAACATGATTCGTTTAAAAAAATTCAAACGGATCATGGTAATAAATTTATTGATCCTCATGTTTTAAAAATACTATCGAAATATATTAAATTGCTCTATCATAGGCAATGTCCCATAAAGGCTGCATTGGCCGAAAGACTGATAAGAACTATTCGAATTTCAATTTCAAGATATTGTACATTGAAAAATACATCTGCTTTTATTCATGATTTAGATAAAACCATGTTGATTTATAATCAACGACCTCATCGATCATTGTCCAATTCAACCCCAACGGAAGTTCATCATTCTGATCATGATACAATTGACACTTTTCTTAAACAATATTCCAATGAAACGATTGTCAAGAAGAAACAATTTAATGCTGGTGATACTGTTCGAATTAATAGAACGACCAATGTTTTTGAAAAGGGGAATTACTTGTGGTCCACAGAACTTTTTAAAGTGGCAAAAATCCTAGACACTAAACCCATATTTTATCGTTTGCGTGATACCATAGATGAAGAGATTCTCTGAGGCTTTTATGACTATGAACTACAAAAAGTTAAAAATAATAGTGAAATCTATCAAATGGAAAAGATATTAAAGACTCGTACTCACAGGGGTAAGAAACAGTTGCTTGTTTGGTGGCTAGCATACAACTCTGATTTTGATTCTTGGATCAGTGTTGAAGATATTGACAATGCTAAGTGATTTCTATGTAACTTTTATGTCCAACGTTTCCGATCCTCTCTACAACGACTTGAATAAGACAAGTGATTTTTGGACAAAACTCTCCCCTGTCATCAAATTTGATGGTCTATATAAAGTGGTTCTTGTCAATTTTATTCTCAATAATGACTATGAAAATCTGAGAAAAGATTGCTTGCGTGATATGAAAGTTAGACTAACCCATTGGTCATCCTTTTTCAAGTATCAATCGATTAAAGTACTTATATTAATTATGTATCCACACACAAACTAAAAATTTTTTCAATATTACGATATGACAGAACTGTGTCATGCAATCAATAAACAATTATCTCATCTTAGGAGTGGTAAATTACATTTTAATTATTGATTGGAACACGATAGGATTTACATTACCTCACCTGTTGACAGTGAAATAATTATTCTCAATAATAATCTGAGAGACTTTCTCGGCTTTAAACAGAATATGATCAATGGGAAAAATGCTTGCACCGTTTACGGGATGTATCAAGTTATTTTTGCTGACTATCCACCTGGTTTCGCCTAGGACTCTTGCAAATTTCTCTATGCATCTTTTGTGGAAACATCGACTTGGTTATTCAAATGTCCCCCTCCCACATGTTCTTGAACGAAAAACAACCCATGAACTTGTTCATCACTATAATATAAAGCATCTTCAGTATGTTCCTGTAAACACTTCGTATTTGGAACTCTGTCAGTTAACACTAAGAAGTGAATTGGGTGATCCTCTAGCAATAACAAAAGATTTAGCAGTGATTACATGTCATGTTCGACCCATTGTCGGCGACACAAACACCTAAAATGAACCATAGAAGAATTCCATTTGTTTGTCCCGATATCGATTGCTATGTTGGTGCTCTGAGTCCACGTCAAATAGGCAATGGATTGGACTACTACATGGAGCGTACAGCAATGTCTGGCTATGGTCTTGGTAGCTGCTTTGCTAGGCTATTTCGTTCTGCACTACCCCTTGCCAGAAAATATCTTGTACCTGCTGCATCAAATTTGGCTGCCTCCACACTACAGGACTGGGGGTCGGGCAAGAATTTCAAGGAGAGTGTTAAGGAAAATATTAGATCTTCAGCAAGAGCCGTTGGTGAGCAATTAAAATCTCGGCAAAATGGGGAGGGATTGAAAAGGATGCGTGCGCGTCATTCACTCATCAGTCTCCACCCAGGCGGGAAGCGAAGGACATCAACAAGGACATTGAGGAATAAAACAAGGAAGACCAATAAGCAGAAGAAGAAGAATAATAAAAAGATTGTTAGATGAAAGAAGGATTTCTTCTCTTAAGAAGACTTATCTCCCCCACAAGGAATCATATGCATCAATCAGTTGCTCACTGAATCTATTCAATGCTGAAAATATTGATGTTAGTGTCAAGTATGGTTATTATGAACAATTTCATCCCCAACAACCCCTCTCGGAAAATATACACTTTCACATATTTTCCGATGAAGACTCTTTCATTGATTTTTCATGAAAATTTATTGATTAAAATGTTGTGGTGAAGAAAAAGTTGGATAATACAACTCCATATGCTGTCAACGATCTCTCTTACTATAACTGTGGGTTACACTAACTATTCAAACAAATTAATGTATTTATTAATGGTATATTGGTGAGGACTAGCAATAATTTATCCAACTATGCAAGCTACATACAATTTATGATGATGACACCAAAGGCGTACAAGGAATTTAGAGGCCAGTCATATGATAGTTAATTTGATTAGGTGTTGATACCGACGGGGAACTGACTACTGCAGTGACTAACTATTATCATTTAAATAAGTAATTAAGCATAGGACCACTCAACGTAACCTAAATGCTACCCCCAATTTTCAAGAATGACATAAGATTTCAAACAGCTCCATCAAATTTTATTTTGAGAAAGAACACTTCCTGCAGCACCCGATGTAAATGTCATTATCACATCGGCAATTCTCCACGTCCGAAAACAACAGGTTATGAGCTCTGTTGCATTGGCAGTGAAAAAGCTAAGAGCCAATGGCAACAACATTAAACTTCTTGTCCCCCATACGATCACCAATCAACGTCACATTGCCACCGGCTCTCGTAGCTATAGCGATACATCGTTTATCAATGGAGAAATCCCATCAAAATTGGCTTTGGCCTTTGTGAAGAGTGGCAGTGCCGTTGGATCCTGGACTGAATCGCCCCATGATTTTAATTTTTTCGGTCTATCTAGCCCTGTGTGCAAAGAGAATGGTATTCCACTGTACACTCTATCATTTGACAAAACATCCTATAGAACTCTGTACGAGTTGACCATGCAATCCCTAGATCATGACTTTCAAATATTTAAAAACGAAATAGCCAAATTAATGTTTTCAAAAAATCATTGAGTAATTGTTTTAGACATTTCAGGGCCTCAGGACATGAGCATATTACGAACAGAGAATATGAATTTAGAGTTTGCATTTTATGAGGCTCTGACTTAGAACATCAATGTAATACCACTGAGTAAATTTGAAACCTATTGGGAAATCACACCCGACGGCAGTGTTCTACTAGACCTAGCAACATGAACACAAACCAAATAATCAATTTATTTAGTATGGATCTATACATGTCCCAGTAAAAGTCCTATTGCATACCATCGGACTTCATTGAAAAAATTCCAAGTATTAACAATACCTTAATCATTGTTAATAGCAGTCCATCGACTTTGAAGACAGGTCATTGGCTATGCATCTTTCAAACAGCGAAGAATGTTGAATCTGTTGACTCTCTTGGTCTATCGTATAAATTCTACACTTCATACATCAGCAACTTTATTGAAAGCAGTGGGAAAACTATTATTCAAAATCAACGAAGAGCACATGATTTAACGACTAAGACATGTGGCTTTCATGCACTACTCTTTTTCATGTTCAGATGTCATGCCTATACCTACAAACAGTTTCTTGACATCTACGTTGACTTACCTCGTTTGAACGACTTCCTAGTGGAAAATATATTTTCAAGCTTATTTAATATTGATTTTAATGCCCTACGAATAAAATATTCTAAAAATATATGTGAAATTGTTTATTAATAAAAATAATGTATGTACATAATAAAAACGACTTTTCTACTCTTTAGATTTCATCTTCTACTAGGTATATGTCGATAACAACTAATGCAGGTCGATTATCCGAATTCACAGTATACTGATCCTGATGTACGGCAATGCCAGGGTCGCATTTTGTACAGTAGAGTGTAACTTCACTCGTGCCATATCTCTTTGTATAGACAATGTCACCCATCTTATTCATTCTATAAAATTCTCATGTTTCAATTTGTTTATTTGAAGTAATGTCACAAACAATGTCCTCAAGTGACGAATCACACTCTGTCACAGCCTAATAAAAATCAGTGGGCTTATAATCGTAGTAGTCATTGTCTTCACAACGATGACGTAGAAATTAAATTCTTTTGTTGTTCCAACAGTTGAATTTCTGACCCAGTTCCTCCTCCCAGAACAATCTAAAATCATGACGATACCAATCTCTTAGCAATAAACTAAAATCACGCTTAGGATTCTTTCCAATCATACCGGGATATGTATTTTCCCATTGATTACATTTATCATAGTGGCAATCGGAGCATAGGTGCCCTCTAGGATGAGATTCACACACCTCTTCAAGAAAGGAATTACAACCTTTAATTTGTATAGAATATCCTTTATGCAATTTACACGGGTTGCATAATCTACACTTTTCATCATACTCATCAATCATTGTGCAATTCTCACATGATGATCAGCTGCCTAGTGTGTACATACATAGTGGACATGTATGGAACATTTTTTCATGTGTTGACACTCTCACTGCCACAATGAAACTGAGCTACCAACAACAATAAATTGACTGGGATAGTGAGAGAGAGAGAGAGAGAGAGAGGAGTAAATCATCCTTGAACGCCATCTTTCTCATAAAAAAAAGTCCTAAATTTCTCAACCTATGTTTAAAAGCATATCCACAATATCATTTTGTCGTGTCGTGATTAATATATCAATAAATTGTGTAAATGCATTTGGACCACGACGTAGAAGCTTCATGCAATAGTCTAATGATGGAGAGTCAGTTTTCATTATATTGATAAGCATTCCCTGAGAAAACATCTTCCTTTGAATAGACAGCTCTAGAAAATTGTCATCTAGAATCAAATGTTTTTCCATAAGCGCTAGATTTCCCATGATTCGCTCTTTCTCAAATTTATCCATTTTTTTAGAGTCCTAACACTGTCACAACCAACTTCAGACTAATCAGAAAATTTTCTATGAAAATTACTCCTTTTATTTGTAATCATCCACCAATCAAGTTATCGTATATTGAGCAACCTCCGCTGTCTCTGATTGGCCCCCAAAAAAATGGGTATTGCCTAAAAAAACAGTCTGGTTGAAAAACGTGGAGTTGAAACAAACTTGTGTGGGGAATCCCCGCTCATACTGCTCACTTTTTTTTGCAATGTGTAGGAACCAGTGGGGAATCCCCGCTCGTTTGGAAAGGTACCAAGGGGACATAAGCCAATAGCATGTAGTTTCAAAACGTGTTTAATCACGTGTAGAGGTCCCATAGAACAACACAGGAAGGAACATAAGGCCATAGAATAGCATGGGAGGGAACAAAAACCCTTAGAATAGCATAGGAAGGAACATAGCGCTATAGAATAGCATGGGAGGGAACATAAACCCTTAGAATAGCATGGGAGGGAACATAAACCCTTAGAATAGCACAGGAAGGAATATAAACCCTTAGAATAGCATAGGAAGGAACATAATCCACCCAAATCCATAAGTACATGCTCTGGAAAGACGCCAAGGAACATAAGGCAAGCAAATCCATAAGTACATGCTCTGGAAAGACGCCAAGGAACATAAGGCAAGCAAATTCATAGGTACATGCCCTGGAAAGGTGCCAAGGAACGTAAGGCAAGCAAATCCATAGGTACGTGCCCTGGAAAGGTGACAAGGAACGTAATCTCCCCAAATAGCACAGGAAGGAATATAATCTCCCCAATATGGTACATAGCTCTCTACTACCAACAAGAACGATTTGTAAAGTGCGAAGTGGTACTATTTCTTTGTTTCGCCAATCCGAGCCAAATGACAAAGAAATTTTGCCACCAAAACGGTTCTCCTAAAAATCGGCGGAGAGTCAATAAGGAGACGATGCTGTCAACAAGAGAGACAGCTTTTCCTTCTCTTCAGACTTACGGGATTACGATCCAATTTTCTAAGCTTAACCTGTTGCTAAGACCTTTGCCAATTTCAAGTATTGAAGACCACGCCAAGGAAGTCCATGACTACCCTTATTGCACAGATAATACCCCCGTCCGTTCCAAAAATCCACTGAGATCTGCAACGCCTTAGCATGATTAAATCCTCTGATCCAATCTATACACCGAATATTATCCACAAGTAGTGTAGTGCCAAACTAGCGAAGTCTCTCTCATAAGTTTTCCAACTCTATTCTCACTTGGGATCCTTCCCAAGGGCATGGAAATCCATCCACGTTATACCTATTTCTAAGCTAGATATCGATCCTCCCATATTGGCTCACATGGGCCGATAAGCCTCCTCTCTGGCATTGGTGAGGTCTAAAAGGGTATTTTCTCTTCTCACACCCTATTAGCAATAAGCATTATAGGTTTCACTGCGAACGCTCGAAACTTAGCTGTCTGATTACCCGGCATCAGGAAAGGGTTGAACTTTTTTTTACCCAAAGTGTGATGTTAGGGAGCTATCTTTTAATTTAGCAATAGCTAATTGAGCTAAATAAAAAAAACTATGCTTTTTATGAAAGGGATGCTCGTATAAACTTCAGAGAGGGCTCATATGAATGGAAATTGAAAGTTTGAGCTCACTTTTTAATAGTCAAAGAGATCCGAGGGCAAATAGCCCCCCCCCCCACGCCTTCTTTTTCCAAACCTGTCTGGTGAAAATTTTGAGATAGACATTTTGTTCAAAATAATTCAAAGGCCGGATAAGGCAAACTCCGGTGTCAGTAAAACCCCCCAGGGCCCAGGCAAAGGCGTTCTAAGTTAATCCCTAGAGGCATGTATGGTTCTTATGAAAGGGATGCTCGCATAAACTTCATAGAAGGCTCATTTTATTGGAAATTGAAAGTTCTAGCTCACTTTTTAAGAGTCAAGAGAATTAAGGGCAACTAGCCCCCCTCCATACGCCCTTTTCCCCCAAACCCATCCCCTCCAAACTTTGAGATAGTCAGTTTTTTGAAAATTGTTCAAAAATTAGGTAACCAAAACTCCGGTGTCAACACACCCCCCAGAGTCCGGGGATTAGGCGTTGTAAGTGTTGTCCTGGCGACGTATATGGTTCTTATGAAAGGGATGCTCGTATAAATTTCAGAGAGGGCTCATTTGATTGGAAATTGAAAGCTCTAGTTCACTTTTTAAAAGTCAAAAGATATCCGAGGGCAACTAGTTCCCCTACACACACTCCTCTTTCCCCAAGCCCATCTTATAAACATATAAATTCTATATATATATAAAAACATATAAAACATAGAAATGCTGGTTAAGAATGTGGATAGATAATGACCGACCAAAGCATGGTATAATGAACTCCATCCGATTATATACTAAGCGAAGATTCGCAAAAACCCTCGCTATACATCTTGCTATGATTATTGAATGTGATAGTAAATATATAAAGCAAGAACTCGATCGCATGTGGAAATTCCTAAAAAAGAAGAAACGTAAAGAATCAGTTGATGTTCAGCCCAGTGAGTGAGTGGGTTGAATATATTACACATGAGTTCTCATTGCCTAATTGTGATCTGGAAAGTAAATTTTCTATTGAGCTCGATGTGAGTCTTGCGGAATGTGAACGAGGAAGTTGGTTTTGTTGTTTCTAATTCGTCAGTCAGTGAGGCACTCTTGAAACTGAAGAAGAAGTTGTCAAGGGGGGTAGATAACCTTTGCGGATTGCATCTGCAAGCGGGAAGTCAGAACCTTGTCGAGCACCTTTGTCTCCTCTACCAAATGATTTTTAATGCTGGGGTTGTTCCAGACCTATTCTGTACGGGGGTAATTACTCCTGTATTAAAAAAGGGAAAAGACGGGGGGCAGTGTCCTTCTTACCGCCCGATAACTGTCGCGCCTATACTGTGCAAGTTATTTGAATTGCTTGTTGTAAATAGGCTTAGTGCTATATGTAACACGCTGGATAACCAATTTGGTTTCAAGAAGAAAATGAGTAGAGAACACGCGCATTATTTGATAGCTAATTTGTTGATTGACGCCGATGATTCAAATGAGACTTTGTATTTTGCCAGTCACGATGTCAACCGTAAGTTTGATTCCAATGAGTACCCTCAAATATTATTGTCGGCCTGGAAACGTGGCGAGGATAAGTCTATTATATGCGCGCTGAGAAATATGTGCAGTAATTTAACAGCGCGTGTAAATGTACCTTGAGTTGATGCTTTAACCCTATCTTCTAGTCTTAAACCTGTAGAGAATCGCGAATACGGCAAGGAACACTTACTTCACTACCGCCTTTCAATAATAGTATTATTTCATTGAAAGAACTGGTTCAGTCTACATGTATCTTTAGAGGTCTCAATGTTTCGCTGATCAATTATGCCGACGACATTTTGAACACAAGTAGAACACTTATTGGCATCGAAGAGACTTTCCGCGCTTTGAGTAAGGAGTATGACATTATAGGTCTTTTATTCAATCCCCAGAAGAGTAGCCGCGTTAAAGATAGTGCACCAGTTGATGTTATTTTCGGTATTTATACGATTAAGTCTTCGTCTAAGATTATGTACCTCGGCCTTCCAATTTTTAGCGATCTTAAAGAAACCCACGATTGCCTTGTTTCGTTGTTCGCTGTAAAGACACGCAGAACTTATGGAATTCTCGTTTCAATAAAGTGCCACTTCAACCGTTTTTACTTGCAAGGGTGTATAAAGCTTTTCTTTTGCCGCATGTGCTAGCCCTATCTCCGTTTTGGAAATTATTAACCTCATCTTATTGCTGCAATATTCGGTCTATCTTCTACAGATACGGTAAGAATCTGCTTCGTATTCTAGTTTGGATGAGGAATTCGAATATATCTCTGAAGTATGGTATAGCCGACTTGCTTATGGCTGTACTGAATCGCCGTGTTCGATTTTCAAAGACATTTGAACCAAGTCTCGCTCCATAATATGTCGCAATAACTTAAATTTGTCTTTTTGTTTGTCGTAGGAATGTTCTTAATCCTATTTTTCTGTAGATGAGTTTTCTTGGGATATTTTGTTGTTATTTGATGTTACTTTTTTTTCTTTTCTTGTACTCCATTTACAACATTTTGTATGTTTAATAATGGGTAATAAAATAATAATAATAATAATAATATTAAAATAGCCATTTTATTAAAAATAGTTCAGAGGTTTGAAAAAAAAAACTCCTGTGTTGACGCAACCCCCCAGGGCCCAGAGGCAGGCGTTATGAATAATGCTCTGGGGGGCATATATAGTTCTTATGGAAGAGATGCTCGTGTAAACTTCGGAGAGGGCTAATTTGATTGGAAATTGAAAGTTCTTGTTCACTTTTTAAAGTGAAAAGAGACCGGAGGGCTGCTAGCCCCCCTCCCTCCACGTCCTAAATGCATCAGAGAAAAATTTTGAGATATATTTTGTTAAAAATAGTTGAAAGTTCAGGTAACAAAAACTCCGGTGTCGACACAACCCCCAGGGCCCAGGGGTAGGTGTTGTAAGTTATGACTAGGGAGTATATATGGTTGTTATGGAAGAGATGCTCGTATAAACTTCATAGAGGGCTTTGATTGGAAATTGAAAGTTGTAATTCACTTTTTAAGAGTCAAAAGTGATCGGAGGACAGCTAGCCTCCCCCCACACTCCATTTATTTTTTTCCCAGAGGCACTTCATATAGAAAGGGTTGTCGTATAAACTTCAAAGGGGGCACATTCGATTGAAAATTGAGACTTCTAGTGCCCTTTTTAAGAGTCAAAAGTGATCGGAGGGCAACTACCCCCACCCAAGCCCTTTTCCCAAAATACATGTGATAAAAATTTGAGGTAGCCATTTAGTTAAAAATAGTTCAAAGATCATATAACAAAAACTCCTTTACGTATCGTCAATTCGTAAAAAGTAGTTCAAAGGTCAGATAAGAAAAACTCCTCTGTGGAAACCACCCTCAGGACCCAGGACAGGTGTTGTAAGTATTACTCTGGGGACATATATGGTTCTTATGGAAGGTATGCTCACATCAACTTTGGACAGGGCTCATTCAATTAAAAATTGAAAGTTCTAGCTCACTTTTAAAGAGTCAAAAGATATTGGAGTGCAACTAGCCCGCCCCCACCATGCCCTTTTTTCCTCAAACCCATCCGATAAGAACTTTGAAAGGACCATTTTTTTAAATAGTTCAAAGATCATATAATGAAAACTCCGGGGTCGCCACAACCCGCCAGGGCCCGGAGGCAGGCGTTGTAAGTAATGCTCTGGGGGCACATATAGTTCTTGTATAGTTCTTTGCTCGTATAAACTTCAAATTGGGCTCATATGATTGAAAACTGAAAGTTCTCGCTTACTTTTTAAGAGTGAAAAGGGATCGGAGGGCAACTAGCCCCCCCCCCCTATCCACGCCCAATTTTTCTCAAACCCATCCGATAAGAACTTTGAGATGGCAATTTTTTTTTCAAAATGATTCACAGTTCATGTAACTCCGGGGTCGACACAATCCTTCAGGGCCCGGGGTAGGCACTGTAAGTTATGCCTGGGGGGTATTAACAGCTTTTGTGGAAGGGATGATCGTATAACCTTCAGAGAGAGCTCATTTGATTGGAAATTGCAAGTTCTAGTTCAGTTTTTAAGAGTCAAAGAGATCAAAAGGCAGCTTTCCCCCACGCCCCTTTTTCCTCAAATGCATTCGATAAAAATTTTGAGATATCCATTGTGTTGAAAATTGTTCAAAGGTCAGATAAAACAAACTCCGGTGTCGAAACAGCCACCCAGGGCCCAGGGGCAGGCGTTGCAAGTTATGCCCTGGGGGCATATGTGGTTCTTATGGAAGAGAAGCTTGTATAAATTTCAGACAGGGCTGATTTGAATGGAAATTGAAAGTTTTAGTTCAATTTTTAAGAGTCAAAAGAGATCGGAGGGCCCCTAGCCTCCACCACACCCTTTTGTCCCCAAACCCATCGGATACAACTTTTGGGATGGTCATTTTTAAAAAATAGTTCAAAGGAAAGACAACAAAAACTCCGGTGTCGACAAAACTCCCTAGGGCATGGGGCTCAGGTATTATAAGATATTTCCTGGGGCCGTATATGGTTCTTATGAAAGGGATGTTCGTATAAACTTCAGAGAGGGCTCATTTGAATGGAAATTAAAATTTCTAGTTTAGGAGGGCAACTAACCCCTGCCACCCTCCACGCCTTTGCGTTTATCGGATGGATAAACCCATCTGATAAAACTTGAGGTGACAATTTTGTTAAAAATAGTTTAAACATCAGATATTAAAACTCCAGGGTCGACATAACCCCCCAGGGACAGGTGTTGTAAGTTACACTCTTGGAATATATATGATTCTTATAGAAGGCATGCTCTTACAAACTTCAGAGAGGGCTGATTTGATTGAAAATAGAAAGTTCTATTTCACTTTTAAAGAGTCAAAAGAGACCAAAGGGCAATTAGCCCCGCCCCACGCTCTTTTTTCCCCAAACCCATCTGATAAAAATTTTTGAGATAGCCATTTTGTTAAAATAGTTCAAACATCAGATAATAAAAACCCTTTTCAGACCAAAACCCATTTTTTTGCTTTTTGCAATCAAAAACGAACAAAAATTAATTAAAAAAAACTCCGAAAAATACGTTTTTCAAAGAAAAGTAAAGGCCATTTTAAGCTTAGCAGATACAAATACCTGTTAAAATTCAAACTCAAAACGACCAGAAATTACTATTAAAGAATAAATGAAACCCAAAACCAACAGAAACTAAATAAACAATCATAGGAAAAAACTTACCCCTAGTAATAATATAAAATAATAAATAGATATTAAAGCGAGTAATGCTTAGATTGAATATGAAAATCAAGCTTAAAACGAAGAAAAATACTTTGCTATTGAAGTATAAATGAAACTCAAAACGAACAGAAAAAAAAGGTGTAGGTCGAAAACAAAATCAGCCGCTTTGTGGCGTGTTTGAAACAGGTTTCCTGCGGCCTGGCCGCTTTTAAACAAAAATGAATTCTTGTCGAAAAGGGGCATGTTTAAGAGCTGACGTCACAAGACTTGTTTTGTCTCTTAAACTACTACGAAGGTGATGACATGCCAATTCTAAACCAAAAACGACTCTATCGAAATGTGGCACGTATAGGCACTACGTCAAAAACTGGTTTCTGTCACAAAACTTGAATGTCTCTTGTTTTGGCTTTTGGCCAGGATACAAAGACACATCCATCGTATATATGGGACTGCTAATTACGAGTTATGGAGTTTGCGCTTCGAATACAAGATGACATATGAGACGCGAATCTCTTATTTTTAAGTGCTATTTTGAAGTCTAATTTTGGATGTGTCAAACGTTCACAGGTCTAGATATATATTTGCAGGTACTGCAGATTATCCCATATACAGGTTTTAATGTGTCCTTCGCAGTGAAAATCAGTGACCGGTAGCACTAATTTAAGATAATTTGGGTGGGGGATATTTTCCACTGTTTGTGTTGTTCCAATAAAATACCAAAACAGGTTGTTTCTATAAGAATTCTTGCAAATGGTATTTTTATTAATCTAGGGGGTGGGTGGATTTGAATAAAATTGCCCAGAAAATCAGGAATGTTTAGCAAACTTTCACATGTCATACACTATTAACTGGGAAATTTGATTATACCCTTGGTATTTCAGAAGGAGTTTAGAAATGTATTTTCAAGAAGTTGTAAGTTATCAATCTTTATGATAATTAAATTTAAAAAATTGTAATTTTCTTTAACTGAAAATATGAGCAAGATTAAAACTTTAAACGAATAGATATTATTCTGTATTTAGGCTGCCTCCTCCTCAATACGCCTCTCTTCACTCTCATGTTTTAACCACTTTAAAAAAAAGTTAATTATTCTAATTAAACGGTCGTTGTGGTTCAGGAGGCCCTTTTTAATACTTTGGAAAAAAGGTTTAACTATAGCATAAAGAGCAGGGTATTGAGGAGGAGGCACCGCACAAATATATTAATTTCTGTTTTTTTTAAGTTTTAGTGCTGCTCCTTGCTTTCAGCTGAAAAAATAGTTTTTCTTAAAATTTAAATTCTGATAGTTTTTTGAATAATAACGGGACACACACCGCCCCATTCATGGCAAATTCCCCAAGGAAAACTCGCCCAAGGAAACAGGGGCGCCATTTGGGGGGGGGGGCAGGGGGGCTATTGCCCACCCTAATTTTTCTGGGGGGCCCAAGCTTCCAAAAAGGCCATTTTTTTTCTTTTACAAAATATACAGGAACAATTACAATTAGCAATTAGTAAAAATTTTGAAACTGCTACATTTATATGTAGATTAACATAGATAATAGTTAGATTAATAGTGCAAGTGGGTCGTGCAAGGGTTGAAGTGACAGATCAGTTTCTGATTTTATTGATTCATCATCTTTCTTATGCGCTATCATGAGCAGTGTTTCCACTTCTACTTATTTTGGTAGTAGAATACTTATTTTTGGACTATTCTACTTCCAAATATTAAATCTACTTATGTACTTACTTTCTACTTATTTTTGGAGGCTTAAGTTTTCGTGCCGGCCAAGTATTTTGGTTTGTATTCCGTTGAATTGTAATCCTA
Source organism: Artemia sp. Qi Xiang Cuo (assembly GCF_049724085.1). NCBI lineage: Eukaryota > Metazoa > Arthropoda > Branchiopoda > Anostraca > Artemiidae > Artemia > Artemia sp. Qi Xiang Cuo. The sequence continues at coordinate 66,020,215 of NC_142800.1, forward strand.
TAATGTCTTATAGAATAGAAGGGTGCAATTGTTTTTAGAAGTGGCATCTTTGTCGGGAGCGGAATCTTTGTCGGGAGCGGCAAAAAGGAAATTCGGGAAATTATAAAGATCAGTTTAAATGAATGAAATTGTTTAAAATCGTAAGACCATCCATATATAACCCATGTATTATTCGCCCAGTTCGCCAGTTTACTATCTAATATCAGCAGCTGAAGAGCCATTGAGAATTCATGAGTTTGTCAGGAGCTCAAAAGCGTAAATTGGCAGCACTGAAGAAGGAGAAAGAAGCAGAAAAGTAAGTTTCTCTGAACAGATGGATTAAGAAGCAAAAGCCAAATGAACCGGCTCGGCAAGTAAGTAACCTACAGTATTTGTGTTTTATTAAGTCGTTTGTTTTTTTTAGTGATCTTGTGGACCAAAGTTACTATTCTGAACCGCGCTGGGTAGTTTATACGGTATTAAGGGGGTACGGTACATTAAATTTTAACCCTATCTCACCTATTATAGACTTTTTTTTAGTTTATGTGGCCAAATTATTTAGAATTGATTGTGCGGTCTTGCCTTGGCTTGTGGAACTTGGATAAGAGATTCTTCTTAGATATTTCCTTTTTTTCTGTCATTTAATTCTTCTTTAATAAAAGAAAAATTATAGCCCCTCAACCAATGCAGTATAGTTATCTTTAAAATTAACTAGCCTCTTACTGAAAAATAATAAATACAAAATAATACTAGATATGCAGTAGACCTGGCTTCCAATAAATTAAATAAAAAAAACAAGTTTTTTAAACTGAAAGTAAGGAGCGACATTAAAACTTAAAAAGAACAGAAATTATTCCGTATATGAAAGAGGCTGTCCCCTCCTCAACGCTTCGCTCTTTAAGCTAAAGTTTTTTATTGTTTTAAAAAATAAAGTTGAGACAGAGTCAAACTTTAGCGTAAAGAGTGAGGCGTTGAGGAGGGGACAGCCCCTTTCATATACGGAATAATTTCTGTTCGTTTTAAGTTTTAATGTCGCTCCTTACTTTCAGTGTAAAAAAAGTGTTTTTTTATATTTAATTTCTGATCGTTTTTTAGTTAATATAGCTTTTATTTTGGCTCACCCTCAAAACCAACTATGAGCATGTAGACTTTCAAAAAGATGACAAAGCAATATCTCAAGAACAACTTTTATTATTAAGTTAGATCTTTAAGAGTTGTGGGGGATTTTGAACTAGCCAGAAGGCACTATGTGTTTACTTTTTGTACTACAGCTACTGTAACTAATGACACCAAGAGTATCAAGGTGAATTTTCTAGAAAGGGCTTAGGGGGCGTTCCAATTAAATGAAAAAACTGTATACATGCAGGTTTTCAAAAAGGCATATAAGCAATATCATAGGCAGCACCACTCTATAATAGCTATAAATATCATTGAAACATTTATAGAAGCTAGTTCGATTCAAAATTAAAAGTTCTAGGGTCCTTTTTAAGACTAAAAAAAGGTTGGAGGGCAATCAGCCCATCTCTCAAGCCGATTTATTTCCCAAACACATCTAGTCAAAATTTTGAGACAACTATTTTGTTCAGCTTAGTAGAACGGTCCAGCAACTATGTCTTTAGGAATATTGGGCATTTCAAGCCCCCAGAGTTATGCCAATTTATGGATTCTTATAGAAAAAAGACCGAGAAGATAAAAAAAAAATTGTTTCAGGAAAATGACTGTCAATAAAAAACAAACAGAAATTCATCAAATAAAACTTTTTCCACAAAACAAGTTTTTCAAAAAAAAGTAAAGGGCTCCATTAAGCCAAAATGGGCAGAAATGAATTCAAGTAATCATACAAGCGTAAAACTACTACAAATATCTATCAATAAATAAATGCAACTCAAAATGAACAGAAATTAGAATAAATAGCCGAGTCAAACTCGAAATGAGCAAAAACTAACATTAGTAGGGCTGATAACAAGGCCGTATCCAGGGGGGAGGGGTCTAGGGGGTTTGAACCCCCCTCGAAATGTTTGTCTGACTCGTAAAAACATAAGAAAAATGGACATAAAAAAATTGTATGCGTTTTTTGAGTGTTTTTGTGTACCCCCCCCCCTCCCCCGAATTTTTTTTCAGTAAACCCCTCCGAAAAAAAGCCCGGACACGGCCTTGGCTGATAACTCTCATGCCTTCTCAAGACCAGAACATAATTTGCGCTTTACTGAAAACGAAATATGTTTAAATGTTTTCACTTTTTTTTACTTAAATAAGGAAAAAACTTTTTTTGCTCACTTTTGTTTACCCTTTTTTATTTTAAGGAAAAAATATCAGTATAGGTATATTAAACTGACAATCCACAGTCATTTGTTTTAGTTTTTTTGTTTTTTTTTTCAGTAAACCGTAAGTTATGTCTACGGGGGTTGTCAGCCCAAGTAATGTCAATTTTTGCTTGTTTTGAGTTTGACTAGGCTGTTTATTATAATTTCTGTTCGTTATGAGTTTCATTTAATTGTTGATAGTGATTTGCGGTAGTTTTATGCTTGGAAGTTTATTTGACTTTATTTCTGCCCATTTTTAGCTTAATAGAGCTCTTTACTTTTCTCTGAAAACTTATTCGGTGGAATTTTTTTTTAAATTAATACAAATATCATGACACCGTCATTCAGTCATCGTCATTCAGCCAGGGGAGGCTGGAGCCCCACCCCCTTGCCCCCCCCCCTTATGGGCACCTATTCATCATATCAGAGAACCCTACCGTGGAGGTTTCAAGCTCCAATCTTCAAAATGTGGAATTTCGCTTTTTTTCTGAAGAAACATCGTCAATGCATGTTTATTTAGTTTATTTTTTCCCATGGGCAATTGTATCAAACCGTAGGTCCAAGACAATTTGGAGGGAGCTCATTTAAACGTAAATTTAAGGCTCTTTTTTAAATGACCATACAGATTGGACCAGGCAAAAGTCTTGTTTTCTTGCTATTTTAGGACAAAGAACTACGAATTTACCCCAAAGAGGATGAATTTGCCATCAATTTAAAATTCTGAGTAGCTAATTGATTTAAAAGTATGAATAACTATATTTTAGATTTTCCAGTTGTAAAAGAAGTAATGCCACACAAAGGCAGTACTGGATTCAATCAAGTTGATTCGGTTTATTTGTAATGAAATTAGGCTACGTTTGGCGATCTGTTTTTACGTATCAGCTATAATGAGGAAGGGGGGGCGGTGAGTCCTTGTTTAGGTGGGGGTAGCGTAGATTCCTAAAAAAGTATATTTTGATGGATAGACTGCTTACTCACAAGGCTTCAGATAAATGTTGAAAGATGTAGGGGGGAGTAGGAATTAATTAAATTATTTCTCTATACGGCTAAAATGTTACATTCCCATTTCTACCAGCACAGAGGTGAAAAGGGCAAGATAGGTCATCATCAGCCCCGCTAGGAAATTTTTTTGGGATGGTAAATACTGCAAGGAACTTAGTTTTCAGCAATTTTAAATGGTCTTATTTTCTTTTTCTATTTGTATTAAGTATTTCAATGTATTTAAACAAATGTATGTAATGTATTTATCGATAAGGGAATCCTATTGTAGAGGTTGCGATGGCTTCATTTATGTAGAACATCAAAAATCTCGCAGAATTTCCATCTATACAAACAATAATGCTCCTTTTCATCTAACTGAAATTCCTTTTTCGTAATATTAACAAGGACTTTTTACCAAAATAACTATTCATCGCCATTTTTTTTTAGTATATTCAAATTTTATCCAAAATTGAAATTGAAAATTAAGGGTAGGGCGGTACTAATACATGCACAATTATTGATTTACACTTTTTAAAAACAATTAAACAGGGATTTAAGGGAAAGGTACTTCAAATTATATCTTGGCTAGACATGGGTATGATTTGGAAAACGATCAGAAATTAAATAAAAAAAGAGCTCTTAAACTGAAAGCAAGAAACAGAATAGAAACCTATTTCAACAGATGATTCTTTACATGAAAGGGACTGTCTCATCTTTAGCTCCTTACTCTTTACTGTGAAGTTTGGCTTTTTCCCAAATTTTTAAAGAAAATTTGCAATTGGTCAAAGCACTAAAAATACATTTGTTTAATGAGCAAGGTGTTGAAAAGGTGCTATATTTGTTTTAAGTTTTAAACTTGCTCCTTACTTTAGATGAAAACCCTTTTCTATATGTTTTATTACATTTCAGGAAACTGTAATGTTATATGAAAATAGTACTTTTGGTAACGCAGAAAAAAGATCAGTATTTCAATGTTCTCGGTTTGGAATTTGATGGGTAACTAAACAGCTTTCGAGAAAGCCATTTAGCCAAATAAAAGTAAAACTAATATCCAAATTTTTTTTGAATTATTCATGTACGGTGAACCAAAATCAAAACCTGGATTAATTCAAACACTTTCAAAATTAGATAAAAAAAAAGGTTTTTCTAATTGAAAGTAAGGAGCGACATTAAAACATAAAACGAACAGAAATTTTTCCGTATATGAAAGGGGCTGTCCCCTCCTCAACGTCTCGCTCTTTACGCTAAAGTTTTTTTTATTGTTTAAAAAAACAGAGTTGAGAGAAAGTCAAACTTTAGCGTAAAGAGCGAGACGTTGAGGAGGGGACAGCCCCTTTCATATATGGACAAAAAGGGCACAAGAACTTTTCATTTCCATTAGAACGAGCCCTATCCTTACGTTCTAGGCCTATACGGTCGATACGATCACCCCTGGGAAAAAAAAACAACATCAAGAAGCCAAATAAACACACATCCGTGATTTTTCTTCTGGTAAAAAATTGCAAAATTCCACATTCTTGCAGATAAGAACTTGGAACCTTTACAATAGGGTTCTTTGACACGCTGAATCTGATGATGCGGATTTCATTAGAATTATAGGACTTAAAGAGGGTTTCTCTCACTTTTTCCGAAAATCAGACAAATTTTCTCAGACTCGTAGCTTTTGATGGGTAAGACTAAACTTAATGAAACTAATATATTTGGAGTCAGCATAATAAGCCAATTGTTTTAATATGTCTAAAGTTATCAAAGTTCTGTTTTTTAGAGTTTTGGCTACTATTGAGCCAGGTCGCTTTAAGTAAGTTACAGTTCATTACCACGAACTGTTCGATTACCCTTCAAAATGCAAACAGTATTAACAAAAGTATTGTATTAATAAAACCTTACAGTGTCATGAAATGTAGTAAACAAATAGAAAAGGTTTTTAACTAAAACAAGGAGCAAGTTTCAAATCTGTTCCTTGCTTTCAGTTGAAAAGCTCTTTTTTATTTAATTTCTGATTGTTTTCCAAATCATACCCAGGCCTAACCAAGATATAATTTAAGGTACGGGCCTATCAATAGTACCGTTGTACGTTTAAATTTGCAATTTCAATTATGGATAACATTGCAATGCCCCCCCCACACTCCCTAGGGTTGTAAATAATGTAGTTTACCTTTTTTTACATGCAGGATTTATCATTAGGAAAAGGAGGCATATATCTGCAATATCTCAAGAACGGTTAAGGGTATAAACTTAGAAGACAAGTTGATATAGATGTTAAAAGTGATCCGAGGGCAACCAGTTTCTCTCTCATTCCCTTTTTAGACGTCCACTCCCAAAGATAGCTGATAAAAATTTTGGGATAGCCATCTTCTTCAAAAAAGTCGAAAAGCCAAATAACTATGCCTCCTGGGATAATAAAAAACCCGAGAATTTCCTGGGACAAGCGTTGTAAGTTATATAATTGACTCGTTGTTTACATGCAAGATGCAAGTTAACTGGGAAAAGGGACATGATTGTTCTTATTATATGCAGCGACAGTTGTCAAACGGATACAGCAGCAATATCTAAGGAACGGCTGGTATGAAACCTGTCGCGGTATAGCTTTGAAACTTTAAAGGTGTGTTGAGAGATATAGAAAAAGAAACGGAGGGCAGCCCGCCCCTCCCTTCTTGCCCTTTCAGATATCGCCTTTAACACTGATATAAATCTTAAAACGCCTTTCCATGGCTGCCCCCGTGGCTGCCATGCCCCCTTAGCATAGGCCAAGCGTAAAATGTTTATAGTATATATTATCATATTCTTGTTTATTCATGTTTATTCTAAATTAAGGGGGATGATAGATTAATTCTTCCTACTCTCTCATACCCCTTCCTATATTTATCTGAAGGTTCATGGATATTTAGACTATTTTGGTATTGAAATGCACTCTCTTGGTCTGATATCCCTCAAACCAACACGGTGGGGGGGTGCCACCCAAGACCGCTTTCAGGGGGGGGGCTCAGGGGAATTTTCCGGGTGGAATATATCGAAGGGGGATTCTGTGGGGTGCTTTCACCAGAAGAATTTTCTAGGGGATAAATTTCTTCATCCCCTAGAGGTATTTTACCTGTGAAGAAACTTCTCTGGTTGATTTTATTGTAAGAGGAGGTAATTTTTAATGGAGGAAGAGCCAAATTTCAATTTCAATTCAATTTAAATTTATTCGAATAAAAGTAAAACATAACATCAATAACAATATAGTTCCTAGAAGAGAACTTGTTAAGGACCATAACACAAAAAAAAATAAAAATAAAATAAAGTGACAATGAAATCGGACAAAAAAAAGGAAAAAAGGGCTAGTGCCCTTTTCAATAGTCGAAAGTGATTGGAGGGCAACTAACCCCCCTATCACGACCACATCTTACCCAAACGCATCCAATCAAAATTTCGAGAAAGGCATTCTGTTCCACGTAGTTGAAAGTTCTGAAAATTAGGTCTTTGAGGATGACAACCCACCCACAGCCCTCAGGGCAAGGGTTATTAGCTATGCCCTGGGGGCATATTAGGTGTTTATAAAAAGCTTTGTTGCAGAAACTTCAAAAAGGGCTCATTCGATTGGAAATTGAAATGGCTAGTGCCCTTTTTAATAGTCGAAAATGATTGGAGGGCAACTAAACCCCCTCTCACGCCCACCATTTATCTAAACACATTCAATCAAAATTTTGAGATAGCCATTATGTTCACCGTAGTTGAAAGTTCTGGAAATAGGTGTTTGAGGATGATAACCCCCTCAGAGCCCTCAGGGCAAGAGTTATAAGTTATGCCCTGTGGCATATAAGGTTTTTATTGAAAGCTTTGTCGTTGAAACTTGAATAAGGGCTCATTCGATTGGAAATACAAAGGGCTAGTGCCTTTTGTAATAGTCGAAAGAGATTGGAGGGCGACTATCCCCCCTCTCAAGCCCACCTTTTCCCCAAACACATCCAATAAAAATTTTTAGATAGCCGGTTTGTTCAACGTAGTTGAGTGTTAGGGAAATTGGGTGTATAAGGATGGCAACCCCCTAGCAGCCCTCAGGGCAAGAGTTGTAAGTTATGGCCAGGAGGCATCTAAGGTTTTTACAGAAAGCTTGTTGAAACTTCAAAAATGGCTCATTCGATTGGAAATTGAAATGACTAGTGCTCTTTTTAATAGTTGAAAGTAATTGGAGGGCCACTAACCCCCCTCTCACGCCTGCCATTTCCCCAAATACATACAATCAAAATTTTGAAATTTTTGCCAATTTTTTCAACGTAGTTGAAAATTCTGGAAATTATGTCCTTGAGGATGACAACCCTTTCCCCATAGCCCTCAGAACAAGTGGTAGTAATTTATATCCTTGGGCCTATAAGGATCTTATAGAAAGTTTTGTCGTAGCTGCTTCAAAAAGGCTCATTCGATTGAAATTTGAGACTAGTGCCTTTTTCGAACAGGATCAGAGGGCAAATGTTGATATAGCCATTTTGTTCAGCCCATCAGAAAGATCTGGAAATTATGTCTGAGGATAAAAAATTCCCCCAGACCTAAGGGCAAGGGTTGTAAGTTAGGCCATGGGGACACATGGATACAGGGCTTTTATAGAAAGTGTGGTCATATAAACTTCGGAGCGGGTTCATTGGATTGGCAATTAGACACTCTAGTGCTCAAAGTGAACAGAGGGTAAGAATCAGAGACCAGAGGGATCTAGTAAGAGTCAAAGTGATCAGAGAGCAGCTACCCCTTCCACCCTACACACACGTTGTATTGTCCTGAAATATGTCTACTAGGAATTTTGAGATACCCCTCCTATTCAAAATAGTCTAAATATCATATAACAAGGCTTCTGGGGTTGAAAAAAACCCCAGAGATTAGGGGCAAGGGTCGTAAGTTATGTCAAGGGGGTATTTAAGGTTCTTATGGAAGGGATGGCTGTTTAACTTCAGAAGAGGCTCAATCTTTCTCCCTGAAAAAAACTATGTCAATATAAAACGAAAAGAAATTAATCACAAAAACTTTTTGCACAAAATAAGTTTCCAAAAAAAGAACTCCAAAAAAAGAACTCCATTAAACCAAAAATGAAAAAAGAATAGAATAAAATAATCTACCAAGCATACAACTGCCATATATCCGTATCAATAAATAAATGAAACCCAAAACAAACAAAAATTAAAATAAGTCAAACTCAAAACGAGCAGAAATTAACCTAAGTATGGTTCTCAACCCTATGCTTTCTAAAAGCTAGAATAAAAACAATAAGAATTCCAAATAGGGATAGTTCCTTTTATTAGACAGTGAAACGAAAATATAAAACAAAGACTCTAAATATTTCGATGACACAGTCGGTCATCATCATCAGTAGATTTACTAACTTATCAAAATTAAAACAAACTGCTTTCATACTAAACAAAATAATCACTTCCAGGTCAAAGCAAGTTACCGGTCCATTGACTTAAAAAGTTCACTAACTGTTCTTGAATTTTTTAATACTGCGTTGAGTAAAGGTGGTACAAGTATCTTAGAAATTGCAGGTTACCGGTCCATTGACTTAAAAAGTTCACTAACTGTTCTTGAATTTTTTAATACTGTGTTAAAGGTGGTACAATTTTCTTCGAAATTGCAGGTCAAAGCAGGTTACCAGTCCATTGACTTCGAAAGTTCACTAACTGTTCTTGAATCTTGTAATACTGCGTTGAATATTCTTCTAATTAAAAATGAAATAATGCTGAATTTACATGTGCTAAATTTATCATTTAATTCTTCTAATATCAAATGAAATGTTGCTGATGAAAGTTGGTCTGTCATCCCCATATATACGACGTTACAATTATTCTCCATGACCACACTGCCTTTTCTATGACGAAAACAATAAGAATTCCAAATAGAGATAGGTCCTTTTATTAGACAGTGAAACGAAAATATAAAACAAAGACTCTAATAGTAACGTAATAGTAACGTAGGGGTTTAATAGTCAAACAGACTACCTAGCTAAGCTGCTGCACTGAGTAGGATCCCTGAACCAACATCGAGGTCGCAAACTCTTTTGCCGATTTGGACTCTCAAAAAGAATTACGCTGTTATCCCTAAGGTAACTTACTCCGTATTCATCTAAGGATCAATGATCATTTGTTGATGTGTATATATTCTCGAGTGTTTCTTCTCCTCTCGACGTCGCCCCAACCTAACAAAATTTTTAGAATAAATTCTATTACATTTTTGTACTTATACTAATTTTATAATGATGACTGCTGAATTTTAATAACCAGCACCGTCGAGGTTGAATTAATAAACTTTAATGTAGTATCTATGTTAAACGTGGTATTAAACAATGTCTACTGTTAATAATCTTCATCTAGATGACTTTGTGGTTATGTAATTTTTTCTCGATATAGTCCCCTCTGAAATAGTAATTATTTAGTAAAATACAGTAGTATTCTTAAAAAAATATCTCAGTTTAATCAATATTGTTTACAAAGAAATCAATCTTGAATATACTTATGAATAAGTAATATTTAATTAAAGTCGATATCATGAGTTCTTTTTTTTAAACTAAGGTAAAAAATTATATTAAAAATTATAAAAAATTTGTAATTAATAAATAATATAAACTTAAAGTCACTGAAATTATCATTTATGTTTTTCTTATTAAGTTCTTGTATTTTAATAATATAATTTTGTAGTAAATAGTTATGTAAAAAAGAGAATGTGTAGTACTATAAATTATATTATTTATTTCTATAAAATTTTTATAAAAAATAAAGAAAATCATTAAATAATAACAGACATGTACTCCTCCTGTGTTAATAAGTATATATTAGGACAATATATAGACGTGCGAGGTTCACAGTTATCTTATAATTGGTCTTAGGCTTCGTTAGTTATTCTCCCTAAACATTAATTTATCAAATACTATATACTGTACGTAGTATTGTTATTTTTACCAAACAATATAAATTAAAGTATATCAACCTGTATCTTTTTGTAGTGAATAATATTGAATTTTTTGTTTGTTATGTTTGAAAATTAAAGAATGGAGCTCCTATTAATGACGCTAAAGTTTCATTAAGTTCTGTTAGTGTCTTGGATTTGGCCGTGTCATATATGATTTATAGAACAATCAAACTTCTGTATTTTTAGATTATACGAAACATTTTAGTTTAGAGTTTTATAATATTTTCTCTAATACTAGTCATTTGAAAAAATACCATTTTATTTAAACCCAATAGTAATTAGAAAGAAATATTTCACCACAGTTAACGTGACTCGCTCGTGTCTAAAATAAACATGAGTAACATAAACTGTTTCCTTGCTGACACTGTATGACAGAGGTGGCTGTCACAGACTGATCACACTCTTTGATACCTCTCTACAAAGCATACAGATGTCTTACGACCACTCACTTCTAAACTTAAAGAGATTACTAAAATTAACATTTCTATCATACCCAGTTAAAATAACATAGATACTAAAAATTAGACTAATAATATAACCCGACCATAACCAGATTTACCGACCCTAAATTTCGAAAAGGAAATAATCTAAAATAAGTAGAACAGTGTTTGGTGATCAAGCAAATTACTCGGTGTGATACTTATTAGCTTTTTAATGTTCAGACAAAAAATAGACATATGCTTCATTCCATTGCTAAACCATATTAAGTTCAAGATTTCTAACTACCAAATGTAAATAGAATAATGTAGTATTTGTCAAAAAAAAATATTTTATTTATAATTTTTAACTATGAAAATAATTAGGATTGACTCTACGAAATAATAGTTACTAATGCCTATAGCGAGTATTAAATATAATTATGTATCTATTTTTTTTCTTATAAAGGTGGTTTATAGTATATTGACTTTAAAAGAAATAATTTTAAATAAATAGATACAGGTCTTTTTAAAGAAATAAGCTAATTTTTCTTTTTATGAGTTATAATGACTAAATATTAGAGATTAATATGAATTTTACGATAAAACTGTAGTAAGATTATTTAGGAATATTATACTATAATAGCAAAATTAACTTTAAAAGATTTTCCTAAAAAAAAAAGCTTTAAATATACTATTCTATTAAAATTTAAATAAAATCAACACTTGTAGATATTATAGAATGTACGATTTTCAAGATGTAGTCTACCTATGTGGCTATGTTACGTTAGTCGGTTCTGTCAAGGTATTATGTTATGTTCATGTGTATTTGTATGCAGGCTGACTCCACAGTAAGACCCCCCCCCTCTCTCGAACAGGTGAGGTTAGCCCCACATGTTCGAGAGGGGTCGTACTTACGGAGTTACGCCTGCAGATATAGAGAGTAGTAGGATATATAACGGTAGGTATATTGCAGTCACCACACAAGGAGCAGAGTGATACCAGTGGGGATACTGTCAATTATTTATATCATTTATATAAATATTATAGTTGATTTAATCACTCGCGAGAGGGGTTCTCTCTGAATAAATAGATCTTTAGTAGATGTAAACGGTCCGTGGTTTATGTCCCTTGTCCCTAGAATCCTTATCACATGTACGAAGCAAATCGCCATAGTGTCGACAATATAATATATTAATAACGTAACGCCGCCTAGATTTAAACGCCAAGCGAGTTGGCGTGTCCGTCCCTTAAGATTTTAATAATAGCGTGTAGTATAACTCTTTTAGATGCAATGGTTGAATAGCTTTAAGATCATGGATTTGTCTGGATCGATTAATCCTGTATAATCAAAGTTTATATAAATAATAAAAAAAACAAAATCAAATTAATAATAAAAAGGTATTGACTTGCCGATTTTATTTATATATATAAATTAATAATGTGTTTAGCGATAGTTACGTAATAACTATTTAAATCGTAACAACAGACCACTTCATAAAGATACCTTAAACGTTTGATAATAACTAATTAATATAAACACCAATTATTCCCAAGAATCACCTTTTTGAAGAAACCCCCCTAATCAACACCCCGTAAAATTATAGATAGTTGTATTTGTTATTAATCTTTTCAAATATGTTATATATACGTTAAAGTTTATTAAATTTAATAATTATATAATTTTGTTTTAATATTGTTTTCCAGAAATTTTAAAATAATTAAATTAGAATCAGCGTCCACAAAATCAATACCCACGCTTATGGATGTAATGTGTCTCGGGGGGGGGGGTCTGTCTATAAACCGCGTGATTTATTTTTAAGATAAAATAATATAATTTTCTACTAAACCCCATTAATATACATATAAATGTCATTTTGATATATTGTTGTCAGTTTATGGTAATCACAAAGGAGTTGATAGTAAAAAGATTTCGTCTTTGGTTTTATGATACGATACAGACTAAATTAAATATTAATAAAAAGTAGACGGTACTAAATAAAATATAAGTTAAGCAATTCGTTATTATAAAAATAATTCTAATCTTATATATATTGATAGATTTAAAATAATATAAAATGTTAATGTTTGTTAAAATTTTAAATCTTACAGCAAATATTAGAATAAAATTGTAATCTAGGTATTGTTTTGATTTCTAATACTTAATCTTGTAATATAATATCAATCATCAAAAATTTTCAAAAAATTGTAACTCTAATATGTCTAATTATAAAAACCTTTAACCGATACTATTTGATAAGCTACAGATAACTGAGGTTGGGGATAGGGGGGATAATAAACTCCACTCACAGACTAAAGATATATAGGTAATATCGTAGTAAGATATAAATTATTATAATTCATAAACAAATATTATTGTGATTCTAATATAATAAATTATATTTATTAATTATTATTGTTATTTTAGTATAAATATTAAAAATTACTTGTTTGTTTTATAGAACTATAATACTAGATAAAACTATACTAAAAACTACGATTTAAATTTAATTTTTCCTCCTCTCTGTAGAAGGGCTCCCCCTTTCCTAGGGTTTTTCATCAAATGAATATCTCTAGAAATAAATATTTTACCCCCTTTATTATCTTGGCTCTTGTTTCATCTTCATTTCTCTCATTATATTTGTATTTATAGATTGATATGAGATATATATTTTTTCAATAATAAAAAAAATCTATAACAATTTAATTTCTTTATTTTTTATAAATATTTTTTTTTTTCGTAATCAAAATTGGAATTGTTTATATATTTAATTTTAAAAAAATAAAATAATTCTAATAATTACCTAAGATATTATATATATATTTTAATAGTTAGTATTTAATATAAGATTGTCTGATATACAAAATAAAATTCTAAACTTAATAATATTGATAATGCACATAGTCAATCTAGATAGACTCTATTAACTTTAAAGTACTCTATATTACTCTTACTAAAAATTTAAAACCAAAACTATATATATGTATTTATGTCTTACTGTTTAATAGGAATTAAAAAAATCAGAACCATTAAGCCTCTTTAGTTAAACGAATAATAGTTTAACGATAAAAAATTGACCTCTAAAAAGAATGTACCTACATTTATATAATTGCCGAGTCATTAAATCAATAGAATATTTATATAAACGGATATTACCATGGCATACTTAACCTTGGAGAAACGTATAAAACAAAAACTTAGCTTGGGAAGTAATACGTGAATTTATGATAGTGATAATTACTTGAGGTCACGTCTTTCATAAGAAGGAGACTTTCGGACTTTTGTGATCAATTATAAAGACTATTATTTTTCCATTTTTATCCTTTCATTGAGTATTAGACTGAAGGATTTATCATAATGTAAATATTTATTAAGAGAAGAAGGTTTTTTTTTTGTCAATTTAGCTTAAAGCGTCGGAGATCGTAAAATTATCGATATTGTAAAATAATCACACCATATATATTTTTACGAATAAAAAATAAACTACATATAAAAGTCTATCTATATATTGTTTAACTATGCTAATGACAATTAATACCCGAAGCAACCAAAATCTACAAAGACCGTTCACCTTCAGTGAATTATTTCTAGTGTTAGCTATTATCACTCACTGGATAATTTGCATACACACTTGTCTTCTAATACACAGGACGTCAATATCTGCTAACTTGTATGAAACACTACAGCTAGCGTTAAATTTATAAACACGTATAGTTATCATTATTACAATAAGCCTTAATCGTCAGGTTTAAAATTCCTTTTATTGAATGTTATCGTAAAAGAGTTGGTTATGATATGCCGTTTTATTAGTATGACAGGTTTAAATCATGTTTATTAGCTAAACGAAATTTTCATAAAAGAGGTTGGGAATTTTTTCACAAATAGGGATATCTTCTAATAGTCAAATTCTTTTTTATTTTATATACGCGTATTAGTATTTATAGATTTACTTTGTTATAATTTTTTTGTGTTTTTATTTTTGCTTATATTCGTTAGTGCTTTTGTATATTTGTAGGGTTATTCTCACTAATTATAGTTAATGGATTTATATATTTTTCGCATATATAATATTTATATTATTATCAACGCCTTCGATATCTAAATACATTTCTATATATTTATATCTTTATAGGACATCGTAAATTACAAATTATGAAGCGGAAAAAAAATCTATTATTATAACGTGTGGGTTTATTCTGCGTCTCTTGATTGGTTAGTAATTTATTTGTGATTTCTTATTAGCTTAGTTACCAATTACTAAAAGTGCATAATTCCTTAGGTTATCACTTCAACTCATTATTCTATCTAGGATATGGAGTATATCTTTGATTTGGTGTATTAACGTGAGTAACTATTATTAAACCCCGTAGTAATACACAGTACAGTATAAATTTTAATATTTTGAGTCTATTTAGATTTTTCAAATTAAAAAATTTAAACCACAAAATATGATTTCGATAATTTATGAATCGAATATCTTACTATTCTAATGACCACGCGAAAACAGTAACGTTACTTAATAAATGCTGTATAAGTATCTATAGTTTTGAAAAGAGGATGTGTATTGTTTTAATCTTGTAGTATTTGAGTGAAACAATACTTAAACATTTTTAACTCAACATAATATAGATAGAATATTTGACTAAAAAACCAAAACCATAATAAATATCTTCTGTCTATAGGTAATGGTGTTAGAACATAACATGTTTCAGACACTAATAGTCGTTGTAGATAATCTCAAAAGATGTGGGACAACTGTCAATGTGTCTCAATGATTTCAGCTTTGTCTGCACAACGGCCCTTCACATCTCCTAGAACAACTAATTTTTTTCATGATCATGCACGGTTGGTAGTAAGTATTATCACGTATCTTGTTTGATTTGTAATATACTAATTATATTCAAATATGTTTCTTCATCTTTATCTAAGTGACATAATATAACTATAAGCAGAGATAAAATAGAGTAATTACTTTAGTCGCTTTTAACGTTCCAAAAAATAGATAATCATTAAGTATTGCTATTTTGAAATTAAATACAATTAAAAACAACATAAATAAAAATGGATAATCTTGTATTTAAAGTCCTTATTCAAAGAGATTTATTGGGACATATTTTAAAAAGACAATATCAATAAACAATAGATAAAGTATTTTTGATCTATTCTTATGTAGTTTGTTCAAATAAAACAAGGTCACACGTCTATATAACGAAGTTTATTGATTAAATCCTAGTATGTAATTCACTCCGGTTCATTACCGTAAAGTTGTCTACAAATGTCTTTGGACAATGTCATAAATACAAAATAATTTCAATTATACACTAGAAAATTATTCTGAGTATGAACCGTGTAATAAATGGTTTTATATTTTACGATATATAGTAAGCGCTTACAGTTTGATATATTTTAAATATAGTTACTGAACTTTATTTATGTTAATTTTTCTGTTTGGTTATTATAATTATTATTGATAATATTAATAGGTATTCTTTTCATGTAAAAGGAGTGGTAGCTATTGAGTTATGAATAAAAAATTTTTTTTAGTATAAGTGAATATTAATATTTAACTATATGTGTAACCTAAGAATCAATCGTAAGTTTCGTCATCTATAGTTTTCATACCTGATAAGAAGCGTGAGTATTCGCTATATTGAAAGAGTAATATCAAAGAAGAACAATAGCGAAAAACATCCTTCTATAATTAATAAATGATTGGAAAAAAGAATAATAATTTCAATAATATCTGATAATTCGAATTTAATAAGTAAAATTGTTGCTAGATTTTATTTAGAATTATAACAGAAATTTGATGTTTAATGAGTTAAGGGTTAGGATTAAAAGCACTGTAACACGTGTGGTAGATAAGTTTATAAAATTTTTTCAAAATATTCCGTTAAAATAGTATATTTAAAGATAAACTATTATACCACAGTATCTTCCTGGATCAGTGTGTTAATATAATCTATAATCCTTATTTCTTCGTGTGGAAGTATTATTTTTCTTCGACAATACAGAGGACAGTTAAAGTTTTATGGTATGGCCACCTCAGGTACTATGGGTTTCTGGAATATTTGGATCCGTAAAAACGAAATTAAATTTAAAACAACTGCAAAATCGGTTCACAGACACAACAACTTCAATGGCGTTGTATGCTTTACCTACTGATACAAATTCGTATTACTGTTCCTCTCTCCGAGAGAAAATCAGACCACTGCCTTGCCGGCCTGAACAGTCGCACTCGAAGCGGCAGAAAAGGCCCAATGGAAAATATTTATGTGACAGTATAATTATTAGTTTTTAACAGTGGTATTTTTTTTAGTGTCGTATATGTTTAGGTAATCAAACAGTCATTATTTCGTAATATGTTATATCGAGCATAACGAGACGAAATACTAAATTAAATAACAAATCGACTGTATTTAACGTAATAAACAGTAAGTGTTACAACGTACGATGAGAAGTCTTGATGAACTCTTGTATTTTATAATGATGTCACTATTATTAAAGATTCGTAGTTAGTAAGTTATTTCGTAATTTTAGACTAGTATAAGCTAAATTATTTAGATCTATATAAAGATCATATTCTTAACTGTGACGAATGTAAATTACAGTTGTAGTATGACTACTTTTTTTACTGTTAATATGGATAAGTTATTTGAGTTTATTGTGTTTCTAAGTATTTTTTTAGTTTTGTAATATAATTAGATAAAATCCGCTAGTCTTATGATCCATCATTAACAAGAGATTTGTATAAATTGTTAAAAAAAATCAATTCAATGTTATTAATAACCTAATTATAGGATATTAATTATTGACTTTTACTAGAGCACACAAATCTAGTAGATAAACTTCTTTTGATCAAGGTCTCAAAGTAATTTTTCTTACTAATATTCTATTGGTATGCATATAATTCATAAAATTGTGATAGTACTGATATTAATCTTTTAATATCTAAGATATACTATAATTGTATAATTATGTTCTAGAAAAATGAGTTCTAGGAATACATTTCAGTATTTTTATTTTTTTTATTAGATAGTTTTAACGAAGTCATTATAATTTATACATTTAAAATCAACCTCACTTATTGTTTTAAGATGATTAGTTATTATCTCACTGATGATTTGGGTGGGTTTTATGTATATCTATATCTATTTACTTTTTGTTGTACGTTTTTAGTTATTTAATATATATTCGAATTTTAGAAATAAAACTATACAAATAGATTTACATAGAAGTATGTGAGATTTTTTGAAAATTTGACTTTTTTTTGTTTTAATTTTATTAAGATTTGCAATATTCAATAAGATTAAAAATAGATATATATAATCTAGTAATAATTTAGAAAGATTGTTTGTACAACTAAATTAGTCAATCACACCCTTGTAACGAATAGTATTATTCCGACACTTCTATGTGAGGCTGGTTGTTTGTGATATCAAAAGTAGTCGGAAAGTTGTATTAAGCAATTTCTATATGAGATTAAAATACCGATTTGTGGTATTTTATTTGTGAAGAAAAAACTTGCTGCACTCATAATGTAATTAATGGTAACGTATATTTAGTAAATAATTAATGAAAATATGAGACTTCCCCTCTAAGTATACTATTTTTATTATACCATAGTGATATATCACTAACATAGGTTGGTAAGTATCTCTTATTAAGACTTTGGAACTCAAGGAAAGTTGAGAACATTATTTATTAACAGTGTAAATCACTATTGATAATACTATGATACAGCTCGAGTAAGTTGGACTGTATAGAGAGCTCAACACAATGATCCGTGTCAGGACGAAGTACTGGAGCTTATAACTATCAAACTTTTTAGTGAAATTATTCTAGGTTAATCTTTCTGTAGAATATAGACGAATAGCAATTTTAATGGTATATTACTAAAGAGTTATTTGATAGAGGTAACTTTCGGATAATAATAAAAATAGAAAGATTTGTTCTAGTTACCATATATTTAATTATATTATTTTTTCATATATCCAATACAATCACAGAATTTAAATCTATTGATAGTATGAACCTATTTAAAATATATAATCCAAACACCCAATCTTGAATTAAAATATTTCTGGTAATCGGTATTCGAGAACAACATTATAACCAGGCGCTATTAGACTGGAAAAACATCTTCCGTTATGGTAACGCCGAGCGCCGTGACGTACGGGCAAAAAAAATATGATCAAGCGACCGGTGCGTAAATGGTGAAGAGCGAAGTGAAGAAAGCCCTTTACTCTGACCCCCCCTCATAAAAAGACGAGAATGATTTTATGTTATCATAACCCGCACATATGTATTATTGATCAGACATACACCAAAGCAACGCACGAACCCCCTAGACCATCCCCCACAGAGATACGCCAGATGTTTAGGAAAGAAGGACCCTCGGACGCCCGGGAGGTTCACCGAAGAGGGTCCGGCGTGTATCAAAGTCATAGTATTTAACGGATCTCTTAAGAAACTAGATTACATATACATTTAAAGTGTTGATTTAGACTATTACTACATATCATTTAGTAATATTAATAGGATAATAGTAAGAAATGAGATACTATGCACTAGCATAAATTAAATAATCGTTGACATAAATAAAAGAACATACAAATTTTAAGTTTAGTTTTAAGTATGTTAGAAACCCCCCCTCACATAATAAGATAATGTACACCGAATTACTTAATTTCTACAACAGAACCGCGAAAAAGAATAGCTGGGTCAATTTCGTTAGCACATAATTTGACATAGCACACTTGTGTCAAACCCAACACTAGAGAGAATATCATCACCCCT